>NW_026968184.1:0-119676 GCF_028390025.1 Pseudophryne corroboree | reverse complement strand
TGCAATGGGTGAGCCTTGCCCTGGGAGAAGCACCTTCATGATCATAGTATTTCACCTGGCAGGTAAGTAGGAGTTGGGCTAGAGCTGGGGAGGGTCACTGCTCGGGCACCCCCCTGTCAAGTGAAGGAGATCCAACTGAGGCAGCACAAGGAAACTCTCGAAAGAAGAACAAGGCTAGAGCAAGATCTGAGACAAATAAATCTGACTTTTACCAGAGCTGACCAGTGGAAAGAACAAACACAGTCCCCCACCACCACAAATAATGCAGTCGAGTTTCCCACATTTGGGGAAATCATACGGGTCAGCATACCCAGAATGCAATGAATGAACCTCACCCTGGGAGAACAATCTTCATGACCATGGTATCTCCTATGCAAAATAAGTATGATTTGGGATAGGGCTGGGGAGGGCCGCTGCTCAGGCACATCTCTGTCAAGTAAAGGAGATTCAACTGAGGCAGCACAAGGGAACTCTCATCTGGGGACAACAACTGCAGGGAGAACACATATTTTCAGATGAACATGGGAGGGCAGAAGGCTACATAATACTGAAGCACCCCCAAACAACAAACCAAATGCAACAACAAGTGCAAGCATTCCTGGGGGAAGGCCTGCAGCAGATGGATTTGCATACAGTGATGTCATCCAAGCAATGGGTCAAAGTTGGCTTCAACCCTCGTCTGCATATGAAAAGAGAAAAGGGGCGTACAGGGCATGGCAGCCTTTTGCGGCGCTTGGATGACCCCTAGTTCGCATTAAACACCTCCACCCTCCTTCGGTGTGGGGCTCATGTTGGCTATGCCCCATTCCCTGAAGCATTCAAGCTGATTTCTTGCAGCAGCTGGGCACTGTAACAGCTCCAGAGCTGCTCTGTAAGGCAAATAAAAGGGTGTGGGACCTGCAGCACTACCTGTAGTTCGCATTGTGCGTTGGAAGGCACAAAGTAAGCAGACGGGAGAAGTCAGGATAGTGCGCAAGGGCATAGAAGGGAGCGGCTCAAAAAAAGAGAAGTGGAAACAGACAGCAAACTAGGCTGAAGAGAGACCTGAGACAAAGAGATCTGAATTATACGAGAGCCGACCAGAGGAAACACAAATTATGCAGTCAAGTGTCCCACATTTGGGGAAATCACAGGAGCAGCACACCCAGAGTGCAATGGGTGAGCCTTGCCCTGGGAGAAGCACCTTCCTGATCATAGTATCTCACCTGGCAGGTAAGTAGAAGTGGGGCTAGAGCTGGGGAGGGTCGCTGCTCGGGCACCCCCCTGTCAAGTGAAGGAGATCCAACTGAGGCAGCACAAGGGAACTCTCGAAAGAAGAACAAGGCTAGAGGAAGATCTGAGACAAATAAATTTGACTTTTACCAGAGCTGACCAGAGGAAAGCACAAACACAGTCCCCCACTACCACAAATAATGCAGTCGAGTTTCCCACATTTGGGGAAATCACAGGGGTCAGCATACCCAGAATGCAATGACTGAACCTCACCCTGGGAGAACAATCTTCATGACCATGGTATCTCCTATGCAAAATAAGTATGATTTGGGATAGGGCTGGGGAGGGCCGCTGCTCAGGCACATCTCTGCCAAGTAAAGGAGATTAAACTGAGGCAGCACAAGGGAACTCTCAGCTGGGGACAACAACTCCAGGGAGAACACATATTTTCAGATGAACATGGGAGGGCAGAAGGTTGCCTAATACTGAAGCACCCCCAAACAACAAACCAAATGCAACAACTTGTGCAAGCATTCCTGGGGGAAGGCCTACAGCAGATGGATTTGCATATGGTGATGTCATCCAAGCAGTGGGTCAAAGATGGCTTCAACCCTCGTCTGCATATGAAAAGAGAAAAGGGGCGTGCAGGGCATGGCAGCCTTTTGCGGCGCTTGGAAGACCCCTAGTTCGCATTAAACACCTCCACCCTCCTTCGGTGTGGGGCTCATGTTGGCTATGCCCCAGCCCCTGAAGCATTCAAGCTGATTTCTTGCAGCAGCTGGGCACTGTAACAGCTCCAGAGCTGATCTGTAAGGCAAGTAAAAGGGTGTGGGCCCTGCAGCACTACCTGTAGTTCGCATTGTGCGTTGGAAGGCACAAATTAAGCAGACGGGAGAAGTCAGGATAGTGCGCAAGGGCATAGAAGAGAGCGGCTCAAGAAAAGAGAAGTGGAAACAGACAGCAAACTAGGCTGGAGAGAGACCTGAGACAAAGAAATCTGAATTATACGAGAGCTGACCAGGGGAAACACAAATTATGCAGTCAAGTTTCCCACATTTGGGGAAATCGCAGGAGCAGCACACCCAGAGTGCAATGGGTGAGCCTTGCCCTGGGAGAAGCACCTTCATGATCATAGTATCTCACCTGGCAGGTAAGTAAGATTTGGGATAGAGCTGGGGAGGGTCGCTGCTCGGGCACCCCCCTGTCAAGTGAAGGAGATCCAACCGAGGCAGCACAAGGAAACTCTCGAAAGAAGAACAAGGCTAGAGGAAGATCTGAGACAAAGAAATCTAACTTTTACCAGAGCTGACCAGAGGAAAGCACAAACACAGTCCCCCACTACCACAAATAATGCAGTCGAGTTTCCCACATTTGGGGAAATCATAGGGGTCAGCATACCCAGAATGCAATGTATTAACCTCACCCTGGGAGAACAATCTTCATGACCATGGTATCTCCTATGCAAAATAAGTATGATTTGGGATAGGGCTGGGGAGGGCCGCTGCTCAGGCACATCTCTGTCAAGTAAAGGAGATTCAACTGAGGCAGCACAAGGGAACTCTCATCTGGGGACAACAACTGCAGGGAGAACACATATTTTCAGATGAACATGGGAGGGCAGAAGGCTACATAATACTGAAGCACCCCCAAACAACAAACCAAATGCAACAACTAGTGCAAGCATTCCTGGGGGAAGGCCTGCAGCAGATGGATTTGCATATGGTGATGTCATCCAAGCAATGGGTCAAAGTTGGCTTCAACCCTCGTCTGCATATGAAAAGAAAAAAGGGGCGTACAGGGCATGGCAGCCTTTTGCGGCGCTTGGATGACCCCTAGTTCGCATTAAACACCTCCACCCTCCTTCGGTGTGGGGCTCATGTTGGCTATGCCCCATTCCCTGAAGCATTCAAGCTGATTTCTTGCAGCAGCTGGGCACTGTAACAGCTCCAGAGCTGCTCTGTAAGGCAAATAAAAGGGTGTGGGACCTGCAGCACTACCTGTAGTTCGCATTGTGCGTTGGAAGGCACAAAGTAAGCAGACGGGAGAAGTCAGGATAGTGCGCAAGGGCATAGAAGGGAGCGGCTCAAAAAAAGAGAAGTGGAAACAGACAGCAAACTAGGCTGAAGAGAGACCTGAGACAAAGAGATCTGAATTATACGAGAGCCGACCAGAGGAAACACAAATTATGCAGTCAAGTGTCCCACATTTGGGGAAATCACAGGAGCAGCACACCCAGAGTGCAATGGGTGAGCCTTGCCCTGGGAGAAGCACCTTCCTGATCATAGTATCTCACCTGGCAGGTAAGTAGAAGTGGGGCTAGAGCTGGGGAGGGTCGCTGCTCGGGCACCCCCCTGTCAAGTGAAGGAGATCCAACTGAGGCAGCACAAGGGAACTCTCGAAAGAAGAACAAGGCTAGAGGAAGATCTGAGACAAATAAATTTGACTTTTACCAGAGCTGACCAGAGGAAAGCACAAACACAGTCCCCCACTACCACAAATAATGCAGTCGAGTTTCCCACATTTGGGGAAATCACAGGGGTCAGCATACCCAGAATGCAATGACTGAACCTCACCCTGGGAGAACAATCTTCATGACCATGGTATCTCCTATGCAAAATAAGTATGATTTGGGATAGGGCTGGGGAGGGCCGCTGCTCAGGCACATCTCTGTCAAGTAAAGGAGATTCAACTGAGGCAGCACAAGGGAACTCTCAGCTGGGGACAACAACTGCAGGGAGAACACATATTTTCAGATGAACATGGGAGGGCAGAAGGCTGCCTAATACTGAAGCACCCCCAAACAACAAACCAAATGCAACAACTAGTGCAAGCATTCCTGGGGGAAGGCCTGCAGCAGATGGATTTGCATATGGTGATGTCATCCAAGCAGTGGGTCAAAGTTGGCTTCAACCCTCGTCTGCATATGAAAAGAGAAAAGGGGCGTGCAGGGCATGGCGGCCTTTTGCGGCGCTTGGATGACCCCTAGTTCGCATTAAACACCTCCACCCTCCTTCGGTGTGGGGCTCATGTTGGCTATGCCCCAGCCCCTGAAGCATTCAAGCTGATTTCTTGCAGCAGCTGGGCACTGTAACAGCTCCAGAGCTGCTCTGTAAGGCAAGTAAAAGGGCGTGGGCCCTGCAGCACTACCTGTAGTTTGCATTGTGCGTTGGAAGGCACAAAGTAAGCAGACGTGAGAAGTCAGGATAGTGCGCAAGAGCATAGAAGGGAGCGGCTCAAGAAAAGAGAAGTGGAAACAGACAGCAAACTAGGCTGGAGAGAGACCTGAGACAAAGAGATCTGAATTATACGAGAGCCGACCAGGGGAAACACAAATTATGCAGTCAAGTTTCCCACATTTGGGGAAATCGCAGGAGCAGCACACCCAGAGTGCAATGGGTGAGCCTTGCCCTGGGAGAAGCACCTTCATGATCATAGTATCTCACCTGGCAGGTAAGTAAGACTTGGGATAGAGCTGGGGAGGGTCGCTGCTCGGGCACCCCCCTGTCAAGTGAAGGAGATCCAACCGAGGCAGCACAAGGGAACTCTCGAAAGAAGAACAAGGCTAGAGGAAGATCTGAGACAAATAAATCTGACTTTTACCAGAGCTGACCAGAGGAAAGCACAAACACAGTCCCCCACTACCACATATAATGCAGTCGAGTTTCCCACATTTGGGGAAATCACAGGGGTCAGCATACCCAGAATGCAATGAATGAACCTCACCCTGGGAGAACAATCTTCATGAAAATGGTATCTCCTATGCAAAATAAGTATGATTTGGGATAGGGCTGGGGAGGGGCGCTGCTCAGGCACATCTCTGTCAAGTAAAGGAGATTCAACTGAGGCAGCACAAGGGAACTCTCATCTGGGGACAACAACTGCAGGGAGAACACATATTTTCAGATGAACATGGTAGGGCAGAAGGCTGCCTAATACTGAAGCACCCCCAAACAACAAACCAAATGCAACAACTATTGCACACAAATTATGCAGTCAAGTGTCCAACATTTGGGGAAACCGCAGGAGCAGCACACCCAGAGTGCAATGGGTGAGCCTTGCCCTGGGAGAAGCACCTTCATGATCATAGTATCTCACCTGGCAGGTAAGTAGGAGTTGGGCTAGAGCTGGGGAGGGTCGCTGCTCGGGCACCCCCCTGTCAAGTGAAGGAGATCCAACTGAGGCAGCACAAGGGAACTCTCGAAAGAAGAACAAGGCTAGAGGAAGATCTGAGACAAAGAAATCTGACTTTTACCAGAGCTGACCAGAGGAAAGCACAAACACAGTCCCTCACTACCACAAATAATGCAGTCCAGTTTCCCACATTTGGGGAAATCACAGGGATCAGCATACCCAGAATGCAATGAATGAACCTCACCCTGGGAGAACAATCTTCATGACCATGGTATCTCCTATGCAAAATAAGTATGATTTGGGATAGGGCTTGGGAGGGCCGCTGCTCAGGCACATCTCTGTCAAGAATTTATAAAGTCTATACATATATATAACCAAATGTCAATATATATATATAGAACCCAGCGCTCCTATCAAAACGTATCTATTTCACCAATTTGTTGCTTATTTAATCTTTATACATCTATTAATTTTCACCATATATTATAAAATGCTGCTCCCATAGGTAGTACTGTTCTACCAATAATAAACCAAATTTTAAAGATAATCACACTTGTTATCAAGGGAGCGCAAAAAATAAAATATACAAGCTCTTTATTTTTAAAAAATATATATAGACAGAAGAAACCCACATTCAATAAAATACAATGGAGTCAACATATCCATATCCATATCTAAATGTAATCAGTATCTATTTCATATTGCCCTTGATGACAACGGAATGTCTATTAAAGTGTCCAAAAAATCCTCCTGGATACAGCTGTTGTAATTTAATCGTTACTTTCCAATTGTAATTGATACATTAAATTCCTTCTTGTGGATGAACAGCAACAGTTGTAACCAACGCCTCTTATTTACTGCAGTTAAAGTTCATATGTAACTCACGTGAGTAATGAAAGAAAACAGGGGGAGAGCGCTGTGATGGTTGGTGAAACACAGCGGTATGCTACGACCCCCGTTAACCGTGGCTGGATCTTATTGGCACTCGCGGTCGGGATATTCCTCCCTGCCGTGGGGTAGAGACCTCCTTTTGCTCGCTCTCAAATTGCTTTTTCCCCTTCACCGCTGTCTTTACATCAGACGTCCGCCGTGATGTAGCTCGTTCATGAACGGGCTTATATCTCAGCAATCAGAGTGTCCGGTAGTCACCTTCTAACGCGTTTCTCCGCTGTTATCCAAGAGCGGTTTCGTCAGAGGATACATCAGCAGCCTAGCAGGCTCTTTTTAAAATGCACCGGACCAATAGCATTACTAATTAGTTGATTGGATACATACATATACTAATTGGATGCATACATGTAATGACTCATATATGGAACAACTTTCTAATTGCAATTGCACATATAAAGGCATTTCATAATATAAAAATAAGCAACATGGTGATTAAAAATAATAATAAAATAAGCAACAAGGTGGTTTAAAAAATAACAGAAAATATATAATCTATATACAGATTAACCTCTAATCTTTCAATCAATACCTCATATCTATAATCACATATACATAATTCAGAAACTCAGCACTAAGGATCCCCATTTACTTATATAGAACCTTTTAGGGTAACATAAATCCAAGCCACTACTAAAGCTGCTCTCGTGGCGCAGCGGAAACATCACCTGCACTCTATGCAGCGAGTCCCATGTTCGAATCCAACCCGCTCAGCTTAACATCCATATTATTTATTTACTTTTAATGGGATCATTCTATCAATTCATTTTTACCTTTAATTTTTGTTAATATTATTTCTATATTTCATTATTTTAACCCCTGGAATAATTACATTGCTGCTTAAACAACAAAAAGAATTGAATAAAAAATAAATATTAAACAGACAATTTAAGGATTCGAAGATTTAAAGATTTAAAGATTTTAAAATTTAAAACAGGGAGGGGGAGGGGAGGGAGGGGGGCCTTTTGGGAGAAGGAGGGGAAAAAAATAAAATAAAAATAAAAAAATATATATATATATAGAACCAAGAGAAAGTGTAAAAAGAGGATGGAGAAAGAAATCTGATGTTCATCATTACTAGTGGATTTTACTAAAGAACTTTAAAGGAACACACACAACAGGATTATACAGTTTCATCCTAAGAGGAAAGCTGTTCACAAAATAGCTACTTCTAATAATTTTGTTTATTTATTAAACATACAATAAATGGATATTCAATAAATAATATATTAGGTAAATCAAAAGATAAAACCTTCAGAGACTGCCAATGTTGTTCAGTTCGATGCTCTCATTCAGACCATCAGGTGTAAGGGTACCCAAAGAAAAAATCCAAAATGCCTCCCTTGTCAAGTAAAGGAGATTCAACTGAGGCAGCACAAGTGTACTCTCATCTGGGGACAACAACTGCAGGGAGAACACATATTTTCAGATGAACATGGGAGGGCAGAAGGCTGCCTAATACTGAAGCACCCCCAAACAACAAACCAAATGCAACAACTAGTGCAAGCATTCCTTGGGGAAGGTCTGCAGAAGATGGATTTGCATACGGTGATGTCAGCCAAGCAGTGGGCCAAAGTTGGCTGGAACCCTCATCTGCATATGAAAAGAGAAAAGGGGTATGCAGGGCATGGCGGCCTTTTGCGGCGCTTGGATGACCCCTAGTTTGCATTAAACACCCCCACCCTCCTTCGTTGTGGGGCTCATGTTGGCCATGCCCCAGCCCCTGAAGCATTCAAGCTGATTTCTTGCAGCAGCTGGGCACTGTAACAGCTCCAGAGCTACTCTGTAAGGCAAGTAAAAGGGCGTGGGCCCTGCAGCACTACCTGTAGTTCGCATTGTGCATTGGAAGGCACAAAGTACGCAGACGGGAGAAGTCAAGATAGTGCGCAAGGGCATAGAAGGGAGCGGCTCAAGAAAAGAGAAGTGGAAAAAGACAGCAAACTAGGCTGGAGAGAGACCTGAGACAAAGAGATCTGAATTATACAAGAGCCAACCAGGGGAAACACAAATTATGCAGTCAAGTTTCCCACATTTGGGGAAATCACAGGAGCAGCACACACAGAGTGCAATGGGTGAGCCTTGCCCTGGGAGAAGCACCTTCATGATAATGAAGGTGCTTCTCCCAGGGCAAGGCTCATCCATTGCACTCTGGGTGTGCTGCTCCTGCGATTTCCCCAAATATGGGAAAGTTGACTGCATAATTTGTGTTTCCCCTGGTCGGCTCTCGTATAATTCAGATCTCTTTGTCTCAGGTCTCTCTCCAGCCTAGTTTGCTGTCTGTTTCCACTTCTCTTTTCTTGAGCCGCTCCCTTCTATGCCCTTGCGCACTATCTTGACTTCTCCCGTCTGCTTACTTTGTGCCTTCCAACGCACAATGCGAACTACAGGTAGTGCTGCAGGGCCCACACCCTTTTACTTGCCTTACAGAGCAGCTCTGGAGCTATTACAGTGCCCAGCTGCTGCAAGTAATCAGCTTGAATGCTTCAGGGGCTGGGGCATAGCCAACATGAGCCCCACACCGAAGTAGGGTGGAGGTGTTTAATGCGAACTAGGGGTCATCCAAGCGCCGCAAAAGGCCGCCATGCCCTGCACGCCCCTTTTCTCTTTTCATATGCAGACGAGGGTTGAAGCCAACTTTGACCCACTGCTTGGATGACATCACCATATGCAAATCCATCTGCTGCAGGCCTTCCCCCAGGAATGCTTGTACTAGTTGTTGCATTTGTTTTGTTGTTTGGGGGTGCTTCAGTATTAGGCAGCCTTCTGCCCTCCCATGTTCATCTGAAAATATGTGTTCTCCCTGCAGTTGTTGTCCCCAGATGAGAGTTCCCTTGTGCTGCCTCAGTTGAATCTCCTTTACTTGACAGAGATGTGCCTGAGCAGCGGCCCTTCCCAGCCCTATCCCAAATCATACTTATTTTGCATAGGAGATACCATGGTCATGAAGATTGTTCTCCCAGGGTGAGGTTCATACATTGCATTCTGGGTATGCTGACCCCTGTGATTTCCCCAAATGTGGGAAACTCGACTGCATTATTTGTGGTAGTGGGGGACTGTGTTTGTGCTTTCCTCTGGTCATCTCTGGTAAAAGCCAGATTTCTTTGTCTCAGATCTTCCTCTAGCCTTGTTCTTCTTTCGAGAGTTCTCTTGTGCTGCCTCAGTTGGATCTCCTTCACTTGACAGGGGGGGTGCCCGAGCAGCGACCCTCCCCAGCTCTAGCCCAACTCCTACTTACCTGCCAGGTGAGATACTATGATCATGAAGGTGCTTCTCCCAGGGCAAGGCTCACCCATTGCACTCTGGGTGTGCTGCTCCTGTGATTTCCCCAAATGTGGGAAACTTGACTGCATAATTTGTGTTTCCCCTGGTCGGCTCTCGTATAATTCAGATCTCTTTGTCTCAGGTCTCTCTCCAGCCTAGTTTGCTGTCTGTTTCCACTTCTCTTTTCTTGAGCCGCTCCCTTCTATGCCCTTGCGCACTATCCTGACTTCTCCCGTCTGCTTACTTTGTGCCTTCCAATGCACAATGCAAACTACAGGTAGTGCTGCAGGGCCCACGCCCTTTTACTTGCCTTACAGAGTAGCTCTGGAGCTGTTACAGTGCCCAGCTGCTGCAAGAAATCAGCTTGAATGCTTCAGGGGCTGGGGCATAGCCAACATGAGCCCCACACACCGAAGGAGGGTGGAGGTGTTTAGTGCGAACTAGGGGTCATCCAAGTGCCGCAAAAGGCTGCCATGCCCTGCACGCCCCTTTTCTCTTTTCATATGCAGACGAGGGTTGAGGCCAACTTTGACCCACTGCTTGGATGACATCACCATATGCAAATCCATCTGCTGCAGGCCTTTCCCCAGGAATGCTTGCACAAGTTGTTGCATTTGGTTTGTTGTTTGGGGGTGCTTCAGTATTAGGCAACCTTCTGCCCTCCCATGTTCATCTGAAAATATGTGTTCTCCCTGGAGTTGTTGTCCCCAGATGAGAGTTCCCTTGTGCTGCCTCAGTTGAATCTCCTTTACTTGTCAGAGATGTGCCTGAGCAGCGGCCCTCCCCAGCCCTATCCCAAATCATACTTATTTTGCATAGGAGATACCATGGTCATGAAGATTGTTCTCCCAGGGTGAGGTTCAGTCATTGCTTTCTGGGTATGCTGACCCCTGTGATTTCCCCAAATGTGGGAAACTCGACTGCATTATTTGTGGTAGTGGGGGACTGTGTTTGTGCTTTCCTCTGGTCAGCTCTGGTAAAAGTCAGATTTCTTTGTCTCAGATCTTCCTCTAGCCTTGTTCTTCTTCCGAGACTTCCCTTGTGCTACCTCAGTTGGATCTCCTTCAATTGACAGGGGGGTGCCCGAGCAGCGACCCTCCCCAGCTCTAGCCCAACTCCTACTTACCTGCCAGGTGAGATACTATGATCATGAAGGTGCTTCTCCCAGGGCAAGGCTCACCCATTGCACTCTGGGTGTGCTGCTCCTGTGATTTCCCCAAATGTGGGAAACTTGACTGCATAATTTGTGTTTCCCCTGGTCGGCTCTCGTATAATTCAGATCTCTTTGTCTCAGGTCTCTCTCCAGCCTAGTTTGCTGTCTGTTTCCACTTCTCTTTTCTTGAGCCGCTCCCTTCTATGCCCTTGCGCACTATCCTGACTTCTCCCGTCTGCTTAATTTGTGCCTTCCAACGCACAATGCGAACTACAGGTAGTGCTGCAGGGCCCACACCCTTTTACTTGCCTTACAGAGCAGCTCTGGAGCTGTTACAGTGCCCAGCTGCTGCAAGAAATCAGCTTGAATGCTTCAGGGGCTGGGGCATAGCCAACATGAGCCCCACACCGAAGGAGGGTGGAGGTGTTTAATGCGAGCTAGGGTTCATCCAAGCGCCGCAAAAGGCCGCCATGCCCTGCACGCCCCTTTTCTCTTTTCATATGCAGACGAGGGTTGAAGCCAACTTTGACTCACTGCTTGGATGACATCACCATATGCAAATCCATCTGCTGCAGGCCTTCCCCCAGGAATGCTTGCACTAGTTGTTGCATTTGGTTTGTTGTTTGGGGGTGCTTCAGTATTAGGCAGCCTTCTGCCCTCCCATGTTCATCTGAAAATATGTGTTCTCCCTGGAGTTGTTGTCCCCAGATGAGAGTTCCCTTGTGCTGCCTCAGTTGAATCTCCTTTACTTGACAGAGATGTGCCTGAGCAGCGGCCCTCCCCAGCCCTATCCCAAATCATACATATTTTGCATAGGAGATACCATGGTCATGAAGATTGTTCTCCCAGGGTGAGGTTCATTCATTGCATTCTGGGTATGCTGACCCCTGTGATTTCCCCAAATGTGGGAAACTCGACTGCATTATTTGTGGTAGTGGGGGACTGTGTTTGTGCTTTCCTCTGGTCAGCTCTGGTAAAAGTCAGATTTCTTTGTCTTAGATCTTCCTCTAGCCTTGTTCTTCTTTCGAGAGTTCCCTTGTCCTGCCTCAGTTGGATCTCCTTCACTTGACAGGGGGGTGCCCGAGCAGCGACCCTCCCCAGCTCTAGCCCAACTCCTACTTACCTGCCAGGTGAGATACTATGATCAGGAAGGTGCTTCTCCCAGGGCAAGGCTCACCCATTGCACTCTGGGTGTGCTGCTCCTGTGATTTCCCAAAATGTGGGACACTTGACTGCATAATTTGTGTTTCCTCTGGTCGGCTCTCGTATAATTCAGATCTCTTTGTATCAGGTCTCTCTCCAGCCTAGTTTGCTGTCTGTTTCCACTTCTCTTTTCTTGAGCCGTTCCCTTCTATGCCCT
Source organism: Pseudophryne corroboree (assembly GCF_028390025.1). Taxonomy (NCBI): domain Eukaryota; kingdom Metazoa; phylum Chordata; class Amphibia; order Anura; family Myobatrachidae; genus Pseudophryne; species Pseudophryne corroboree. The sequence continues at coordinate 107,611 of NW_026968184.1, read as the reverse complement.
TGCGCATTATCCTGACTTCTCCCGTCTGCTTACTTTGTGCCTTCCAACGCACAATGCGAACTACAGGTAGTGCTGCAGGTCCCACAACCTTTTATTTACCTTACAGAGCAGCTCTGGAGCTGTTACAGTGCCCAGCTGCTGCAAGAAATCAGCTTGTATGCTTCAGGGGCTGGGGCATGACCAACATGAGCCCTACACCGAAGGAGGGTGGGGGTGTTTAATGCGAACTAGGGGTCATCCAAGCGCCGCAAAAGGCCGCCATGCCCTGCATACCCCTTTTCTCTTTTCATATGCAGATGAGGGTTCCAGCCAACTTTGGCCCACTGCTTGGATGACATCACTGTATGCAAATCCGTCTTCTGCAGACCTTCCCCCAGGAATGCTTGTACTAGTTGTTGCATTTGGTTTGTTGTTTGGGGGTGCTTCAGTATTAGGCAGCCTTCTGCCCTCCCATGTTCATCTGAAAATATGTGTTCTCCCTGCAGTTGTTGTCCCCAGATGAGAGTTCCCTTGTGCTGCCTCAGTTGAATCTCCTTTACTTGACAGAGATGTGCCTGAGCAGCGGCCCTCCCCAGCCCTATCCCAAATCATACTTATTTTTCATAGGAGATACCATGGTCATGAAGATTGATCTCCCAGGGTGAGGATCATTCATTGCATTCTGGGTATGCTGACCCCTATGATTTCCCCAAATGTGGGAAACTCGACTGCATTATTGACCATGGTATCTCCTATGCAAAATAAGTATGATTTGGGATAGGGCTGGGGAGGGCCGCTGCTCAGGCATATCTCTGTCAAGTAAAGGAGATTCAACTGAGGCAGCACAAGGGAACTCTCATCTGGGGACAACAACTGCCGGGAGAACACATATTTTCAGATGAACATGGGAGGGCAGAAGGCTGCCTAATACTGAAGCACCTTCAAACAACAAACCAAATGCAACAACTAGTGCAAGCATTCCTGGGGGAAGGCCTGCAGCAGATGGATTTGCATATGGTGATGTCATTCAAGCAGTGGGTCAAAGTTGGCTTCAACCCTCGTCTGCATATAAAAAGAGAAAAGGGGTGTGCAGGGCATGGCGGCCTTTTGCGGTGCTTGGATGACCCCTAGTTCGCATTAAACACCTCCACCCTCCTTCGGTGTGGGGCTCATGTTGGCTATGCCCCAGCCCCTGAAGCATTCAAGCTGATTTCTTGCAGCAACTGGAAACTGTAACAGCTCCAGAGCTGCTCTGTAAGGCAAGTAAAAGGGTGTGGGCCCTGCAGCACTACCTGTAGTTCGCATTGTGCGTTGGAAGGCACAAAGTAAGCAGACGGGAGAAGTCAGGATAGTGCGCAAGGGCATAGAAGGGAGCGGCTCAAGAAAAGAGAAGTGGAAACAGACAGCAAACTAGGCTGGAGAGAGACCTGAGACAAAGAGATCTGAATTATACGAGAGCCGACTAGGGGAAACACAAAATATGCAGTCAAGTGTCCCACATTTGGGGAAATCGCAGGAGCAGCACACCCAGAGTGCAATGGGTGAGCCTTGCCCTGGGAGAAGCACCTTCATGATCATAGTATCTCACCTGGCAGGTAAGTAGGAGTTGGGCTAGAGCTGGGGAGGGTCGCTGCTCGGGCACCCCCCTGTCAAGTGAAGGAGATCCAACTGAGGCAGCACAAGGGAACTCTCGAAAGAGGAACAAGGCTAGAGGAAGATCTGAGACAAAGAAATTTGACTTTTACCAGAGCTGACCAGAGGAAAGCACAAACACAGTCCCCCACTACCACAAATAATACAGTCAAGTTTCCCACATTTGGGGAAATCACAGGGGTCAGCATACCCAGAATGCAATGAATGAACCTCACCCTGGGAGAACAATCTTCATGACCATGGTATCTCCTATGCAAAATAAGTATGATTGGGATAGGGCTGGGGAGGGCCGCTGCTCAGGCACATCTCTGTCAAGTAAAGGAGATTCAACTGAGGCAGCACAAGGGAACTCTCATCTCGGGACAACAACTGCAGGGAGAACACATATTTTCAAATGAACATGGGAGGGCAGAAGGCTGCCTAATACTGAAGCACCCCCAAACAACAAACCAAATGCAACAACTAGTACAAGCATTCCTGGGGGAAGGTCTGCAGAAGACGGATTTGCATACAGTGATGTCATCCAAGCAGTGGGCCAAAGTTGGCTGGAACCCTCATCTGCATATGAAAAGACAAAAGGGGTATGCAGGGCATGGCGGCCTTTTGCGGCGCTTGGATGACCCTTAGTTCGCATTAAACACCCCCACCCTCCTTCGGTGTGGGGCTCATGTTGGCAATGCCCCAGCCCCTGAAGCATTCAAGCTGATTTCTTGCAGCAGCTTGGCACTGTAACAGCTCCAGAGCTGCTCTGTAAGGCAAGTAAAAGGGTGTGGGCCCTGCAGCACTACCTGTAGTTCGCATTGTGCGTTGGAAGGCGCAAAGTAAGCAGACAGGAGGAGAAGTCAGGATAGTGCACAAGGGTATAGAAGGGAGGGGCTCAAAAAAAAAGAAGTGGAAACAGACAGCAAACTAGGCTGGAGAGAGACCTGAGACAAAGAGATCTGAATTATATGAAAGCCGACCAGTGGAAACACAAATTATGCAGTTAAGTGTCCCACATTAGGGGAAATCGCAGGAGCAGCACACCCAGAGTGCAATGGGTGAGCCTTGCCCTGGGAGAAGTACCTTCCTGATCATAGTATCTCACCTGGCAGGTAAGTAGGAGTTGGGCTAGAGCTGGGGAGGGTCACTGCTCGGGCACCCCCCTGTCAAGTGAAGGAGATCCAACTGAGGCAGCACAAGGGAACTCTCGAAAGAAGAACAAGGCTAGAGGAAGATCTGAGACAAAGAAATCTGACTTTTACCAGAGCTGACCAGAGGAAAGCACAAACACAATCCCCCACTACCACAAATAATGCAGTCAAGTTTCCCACATTTGGGGAAATCACAGGGGTCAGCATACCCAGATTGCAATGAATGAACCTCACCCTGGGAGAACAATCTTCATGACCATGGTATCTCCTATGCAAAATAAGTATGATTTGGGATAGGGCTGGGGAGGGCCGCTGCTCAGGCATATCTCTGTCAAGTAAAGGAGATTCAACTGAGGCAGCACAAGGGAACTCTCATCTGGGGACAACAACTGCAGGGAGAACACTTATTTTCAAATGAACATGGGAGGGCAGAAGGCTGCCTAATACTGAAGCACCCCCAAACAACAAACCAAATGCAACAACTAGTACAAGCATTCCTGGGGGAAGGTCTGCAGAAGACGGATTTGCATACAGTGATGTCATCCAAGCAGTTGGCCAAAGTTGGCTGGAACCCTCATCTGCATATGAAAAGAGAATAGGGGTATGCAGGGCATGGCGGCCTTTTGCGGCGCTTGGATGACCCTTAGTTCGCATTAAACACCCCCACCCTCCTTCGGTGTGGGGCTCATGTTGGCAATGCCCCAGCCCCTGAAGCATTCAAGCTGATTTCTTGCAGCAGCTTGGCACTGTAACAGCTCCAGAGCTGCTCTGTAAGGCAAGTAAAAGGGTGTGGGCCCTGCAGCACTGCCTGTAATTTGCATTGTGCATTGGAAGGCCCAAAGTAAGCAGACAGGAGGAGAAGTCAGGATAGTGCACAAGGGTATAGAAGGGAGGGGCTCAAAAAAAAAGAAGTGGAAACAGACAGCAAACTAGGCTGGAGAGAGACCTGAGACAAAGAGATCTGAATTATATGAAAGCCGACCAGTGGAAATACAAATTATGCAGTCAAGTTTCCCACATTTGGGGAAATCACAGGGGCAGCACACCCAGAGTGCAATGGGTGAGCCTTGCCCTGGGAGAAGCACCTTCATGATCATAGTATCTCACCTGGCAGGTAAGTAGGAGTTGGGCTAGAGCTGGGGAGGGTCGCTGCTCAAGCACCCCCCTGTCAAGTGAAGGAGATCCAACTGAGGCAGCACAAGGGAACTCTCGAAAGAAGAACAAGGCTAGAGGAAGATCTGAGACAAAGAAATCTGACTTTTACCAGAGCTGACCAGAGGAAAACACAAACACAGTCCCCCACTACCACAAATAATGCAGTCGAGTTTCCCACATTTGGGGAAATCACAGGGGTCAGCATACCCAGAATGCAATGAATGAACCTCACCCTGGGAGAACAATCTTCATGACCATGGTATCTCCTATGCAAATAAAGTATGATTGGGATAGGGCTGGGGAGGGCCGCTGCTCAGGCACATCTCTGTCAAGTAATGGAGATTCAACAGAGGCAGCACAAGGGAACTCTCATCTGGGGACAACAACTGCAGGGAGAACACATATTTTCAAATGAACATGGGAGGGCAGAAGGCTGCCTAATACTGAAGCACCCCCAAACAACAAACCAAATGCAACAACTAGTACAAGCATTCCTGGGGGAAGGTCTGCAGAAGACGGATTTGCATACAGTGATGTCATCCAAGCAGTGGGCCAAAGTTGGCTGGAACCCTCATCTGCATATGAAAAGAGAAAAGGGGTATGCAGGGCATGGCGGCCTTTTGCGGTGCTTGGATGACCCTTAGTTCGCATTAAACACCCCCACCCTCCTTCGGTGTGGGGCTCATGTTGGCAATGCCCCAGCCCCTGAAGCATTCAAGCTGATTTCTTGCAGCAGGTTGGCACTGTAACAGCTCCAGAGCTGCTCTGTAAGGCAAGTAAAAGGGTGTGGGCCCTGCAGCACTACCTGTAGTTCGCATTGTGCGTTGGAAGGCACAAAGTAAGCAGACAGGAGGAGAAGTCAGGATAGTGCACAAGGGTATAGAAGGGAGGGGCTCAAAAAAAAGAAGTGGAAACAGACAGCAAACAAGGCTGGAGAGAGACCTGAGACAAAGAGATCTGAATTATATGAAAGCCGACCAGTGGAAACACAAATTATGCAGTTAAGTGTCCCACATTTGGGGAAATCGCAGGAGCAGCACACCCAGAGTGCAATGGGTGAGCCTTGCCCTGGGAGAAGTACCTTCCTGATCATAGTATCTCACCTGGCAGGTAAGTAGAAGTTGGGTTAGAGCTGGGGAGGGTCGCTGCTCGGGCACCCCCCTGTCAAGTGAAGGAGATCCAACTGAGGCAGCACAAGGGAACTCTCGAAAGAAGAACAAGGCTAGAGGAAGATCTGAGACAAAGAAATCTGACTTTTACCAGAGCTGACCAGAGGAAAGCACAAACACAGTCCCCCACTACCACAAATAATGCAGTCGAGTTTCCCACATTTGGGGAAATCACAGGGGTCAGCATACCCGGAATGCAATGAATGAACCTCACCCTGGGAGAACAATCTTCATGACCATGGTATCTCCTATGCAAAATAAGTATGATTTGGGATAGGGCTGGGGAGGGCCGCTGCTCAGGCATATCTCTGTCAAGTAAAGGAGATTCAACTGAGGCAGCACAAGGGAACTCTCATCTGGGGACAACAACTGCAGGGAGAACACTTATTTTCAAATGAACATGGGAGGACAGAAGGCTGCCTAATACTGAAGCACCCCCAAACAACAAACCAAATGCAACAACTAGTACAAGCATTCCTGGGGGAAGATCTGCAGAAGACGGATTTGCATACAGTGATGTCATCCAAGCAGTGGGCCAAAGTTGGCTGGAACCCTCATCTGCATATGAAAAGAGAATAGGGGTATGCAGGGCATGGCGGCCTTTTGCGGCGCTTGGATGACCCTTAGTTTGCATTAAACACCCCCACCCTCCTTCGGTGTGGAGCTCATATTGGCAATGCCCCAGCCCCAGAAGCATTCAAGCTGATTTCTTGCAGCAGCTTGGCACTGTAACAGCTCCAGAGCTGCTCTGTAAGGCAAGTAAAAGGGTGTGGGCCCTGCAGCACTGCCTGTAATTTGCATTGTGCATTGGAAGGCCTAAAGTAAGCAGACAGGAGGAGAAGTCAGGATAGTGCACAAAGGTATAGAAGGGAGGTGCTCCAAAAAAAAAGAAGTGGAAACAGACAGCAAACTAGGCTGGAGAGAGACCTGAGACAAAGAGATCTGAATTATATGAAAGCCGACCAGTGGAAATACAAATTATGCAGTCAAGTTTCCCACATTTGGGGAAATCACAGGGGCAGCACACCCAGAGTGCAATGGGTGAGCCTTTCCCTGGGAGAAGTACCTTCCTGATCATAGTATCTCACCTGGCAGGTAAGTAGGAGTTGGGCTAGAGCTGGGGAGGGTCGCTGCTCGGGCACCCCCCTGTCAAGTGAAGGAGATCCAACTGAGGCAGCACAAGGGAACTCTCGAAAGAAGAACAAGGCTAGAGGAAGATCTGAGACAAAGAAATCTGACTTTTACCAGAGCTGACCAGAGGAAAGCACAAACACAGTCCCCCACTACCACAAATAATGCAGTCGAGTTTCCCACATTTGGGGAAATCACAGGGGTCAGCATACCCAGAATGCAATGAATGAACCTCACCCTGGGAGAACAATCTTCATGACCATGGTATCTCCTATGCAAAATAAGTATGATTTGGGATAGGGCTGGGGAGGGCCGCTGCTCAGGCATATCTCTGTCAAGTAAAGGAGATTCAACTGAGGCAGCACAAGGGAACTCTCATCTGGGGACAACAACTGCAGGGAGAACACTTATTTTCAAATGAACATGGGAGGACAGAAGGCTGCCTAATACTGAAGCACCCCCAAACAACAAACCAAATGCAACAACTAGTACAAGCATTCCTGGGGGAAGGTCTGCAGAAGACGGATTTTCATACAGTGATGTCATCCAAGCAGTGGGACAAAGTTGGCTGGAACCCTCATCTGCATATGAAAAGAGAATAGGGGTATGCAGGGCATGGCGGCCTTTTGCGGCGCTTGGATGACCCTTAGTTTGCATTAAACACCCCCACCCTCCTTCGGTGTGGGGCTCATATTGGCAATGCCCCAGCCCCAGAAGCATTCAAGCTGATTTCTTGCAGCAGCTTGGCACTGTAACAGCTCCAGAGCTGCTCTGTAAGGCAAGTAAAAGGGTGTGGGCCCTGCAGCACTGCCTGTAATTTGCATTGTGCATTGGAAGGCCCAAAGTAAGCAGACAGGAGGAGAATTTAGGATAGTGCACAAGGGTATAGAAGGGAGGGGCTCAAAAAAAAAAGAAGTGGAAACAGACAGCAAACTAGGCTGGAGAGAGACCTGAGACAAAGAGATCTGAATTATATGAAAGCCGACCAGTGGAAATACAAATTATGCAGTCAAGTTTCCCACATTTGGGGAAATCACAGGGGCAGCACACCCAGAGTGCAATGGGTGAGCCTTGCCCTGGGAGAAGTACCTTCCTGATCATAGTATCTCACCTGGCAGGTAAGTAGGAGTTGGGCTAGAGCTGGGGAGGGTCGCTGCTCGGGCACCCCCCTGTCAAGTGAAGGAGATCCAACTGAGGCAGCACAAGGGAACTCTCGAAAGAAGAACAAGGCTAGAGGAAGATCTGAGACAAAGAAATCTGACTTTTACCAGAGCTGACCAGAGGAAAGCACAAACACAGTCCCCCACTACCACAAATAATGCAGTCGAGTTTCCCACATTTGGGGAAATCACAGGGGTCAGCATACCCAGAATGCAATGAATGAACCTCACCCTGGGAGAACAATCTTCATGACCATGGTATCTCCTATGCAAAATAAGTATGATTTGGGATAGGGCTGGGGGCCCTCGCTGCTCAGGCATATCTCTGTCAAGTAAAGGAGATTCAACTGAGGCAGCACAAGGGAACTCTCATCTGGGGACAACAACTGCAGGGAGAACACTTATTTTCAAATGAACATGGGAGGACAGAAGGCTGCCTAATACTGAAGCACCCCCAAACAACAAACCAAATGCAACAACTAGTACAAGCATTCCTGGGGGAAGGTCTGCAGAAGACGGATTTGCATACAGTGATGTCATCCAAGCAGTGGGCCAAAGTTGGCTGGAACCATCATCTGCATATGAAAAGAGAATAGGGGTATGCAGGGCATGGCGGCCTTTTGCGGCGCTTGGATGACCCTTAGTTTGCATTAAACACCCCCACCCTCCTTCGGTGTGGGGCTCATATTGGCAATGCCCCAGCCCCAGAAGCATTCAAGCTGATTTCTTGCAGCAGCTTGGCACTGTAACAGCTCCAGAGCTGCTCTGTAAGGCAAGTAAAAGGGTGTGGGCCCTGCAGCACTGCCTGTAATTTGCATTGTGCATTGGAAGGCCCAAAGTAAGCAGACAGGAGGAGAAGTCAGGATAGTGCACAAGGGTATAGAAGGGAGGGGCTCAAAAAAAAAGAAGTGGAAACAGACAGCAAACTAGGCTGGAGAGAGACCTGAGACAAAGAGATCTGAATTATATGAAAGCCGACCAGTGGAAATACAAATTATGCAGTCAAGTTTCCCACATTTGGGGAAATCACAGGGGCAGCACACCCAGAGTGCAATGGGTGAGCCTTGCCCTGGAAGAAGCACCTTCCTTATCATAGTATCTCACCTGGCAGGTAAGTAGGAGTTGGGCTAGAGCTGGGGAGGGTCGCTGCTCGGGCACTTCCCTGTCAAGTGAAGGAGATCCAACTGAGGCAGCACAAGGGAACTCTCGAAAGAGGAACAAGGCTAGAGGAAGATCTGAGACAAAGAAATCTGACTTTTACCAGAGCTGACCAGAGGAAAGCACAAACACAGTCCCCCACTACCACAAATAATGCAGTCGAGTTTCCCACATTTGGGGAAATCACAGGGGTCAGCATACCCAGAATGCAATGAATGAACCTCACCCTGGGAGAACAATACTGTCAATATACTATTAAACAAATTAAAATGGTAAAAGTTATTGTACTGTAAGTAAAAATAAAAGAGCCAACATATCAATCCCAGTTTTGGATTACTTTAATTAACAAAAAAAAATGCATATAGCAGAGGATAGTTTCAATCTGCCTACCTCTGGGTTATGTGCCCAGCATGCTTCCATTGCTGTACTCTGCTGCACATGTAAGTGCAATAGATCCTGAAGCACTCACTCGTCATGGGAAAGTACCAATGTGTTTCTTCGTTGGTTGATGGAAGAAACATCTTACAAAAACTCTCCAGATTATTGACTTTTTAAAGTTTTTCTAGGAAACGTTTTAGATGAATGCTTATTAGCCTTTGTCAGTATGTACTTTTGCAAAGTGTCTCTGTGGCGCAATCAGTTAGTGTGTATGGCTATTAACCAAAAGGTTGGTGGTTCAATCCCACCCAGGGATGTAATTGACCTTGTTATCAGATTTTGGTGATCTTTAAGTAGACAAGTCAAAATTTCAAACCCCCTGTTATGGTGTAGGGTACCTGGCCTTCTCTGATGTAATCAGAGTTAGATTTGATTCAGTGATTTTATAAAAACAGCTAGGAAGCACAATTTAGCAGTGGGTTGCAGAGAAAAAGAAATATGCTGGCAAAAAAAATCCAATTGAGTGATTAAACAGCTCTTCATTTTCTGGCTTTATTTTTATGCTAACAAATTTGTTCTCTGAAAAGTGTCCACAAAGCCAAGTCTCTGATTAACACCTTTGTAAGGATGGTTTTTCACCTATTACTAAATTAAACTTGCTTCATTGGAAAGGCAGCAAGATGCATCCTCATTTCAATGTCTACTGAAATAATACAGGTTGACACCAGGAAACATTAACGCCACTGCATCCTTGCTGCTTTCTCATGTGGAAGTCTGTTTAATGTGAAAACAAGGTGATATCTAATTAGCACACAGGTAAGGAATTAAGAAAATCTTTATTTAAGGGTGAAAATGTTTCTCACAAAATCGTTGCCCCAATGCATCATTGAAATTCAAGCTGGAAAGATGATTTTAATATATCACTTGTACATTTTGTATTGCTCTTCTGGTGACAATGTAGTTTGTTTTTGTCAATTACCATTTTAATAATAGGGTAAAGAAAATTAAGTGGATTTTTAAAAGAAAACAATACTTTCAATATACTATTAAAACAAATTAAAATGGTAAAAGTTATTGTACTTTAATGAAAAATAAAAGAGCAAAAATATCAATCCCAGTTTTGGATTACTTTAATTAACAAAACAAATGCATATAGCAGAGGATAGTTTTAATCTGCCTACCTCTGGGTTATGGGCCCAGCATGCTTCCATTGCAGTACTCTGCTGCACATGTAAGTGCAAGAGATCCTGAAGCACTCACTCATCATGGGAAAGTACCAATGTGTTTCTTCGTTGGTGGATGGAAGAAACATCTTACAAAAACTCTCCAGATTATTGACTTTTTAAAGTTTTTCTAGGAAACGTTTTAGATGAATGCTTATTAGCCTTTGTCAGTATGTACTTTTGCGAAGTGTCTCTGTGGCGCAATCAGTTAGTGTGTACGGCTATAAACCAAAAGGTTGGTGGTTCAATCCCACCCAGGGACGTAATTGACCTTGTTATCAGATTTTGGTGATCTTTAAGTAGACAAGTCAAAATTTCAAATCCCCTCTTATGGTGTAGGGTACCTGGCCTTCTCTGATGTAATCAGAGTTAGATTTGATTCAGTGATTTTATAAAAACAGCTAGGAAGCACAATTTAGCAATGGGTTGCAGAGAAAAAAAATATGCTGGCAGAAAAATCCAATTGAGTGATTAAACAGCTCTTCATTTTCTGCCTTTATTTTTATGCTAACAAATTTGTTCTCTAAAAAGTGTCCACAAAGCCAAGTCTCTGATTAACACCTTTGTAGGGATGGTTTTTCACCTATAACTAAATTAAACTTGCTTCATTGGAAAGGCAGCAAGATGCATCCTCATTTCAATGTCTACAGAAATAATACAGGTTGACACCAGGAAACATTAACGCCACTGCATCCTTGCTGCTTTCTCATGTGGAAGTCTGTTTAATGTGAAAACAAGGTGATATCTAATTAGCACACAGGTAAGGAATTAAGAAAATCTTTATTTAAGGGTGAAAATGTTTCTCACAAAATCGTTGCCCCAATGCATCATTGAAATTCAAGCTGGAACGATGATTTTAATATATCACTTGTACATTTTGTATTGCTCTTCTGGTGACAATGTAGTTTGTTTTTGTCAATTACCCATTTAATAATAGGGTAAAGAAAATTAAGTGGATTTTTTAAAGAAAACTATACTGTCAATATACTATTAAAACAAATTAAAATGGTAAAAGTTATTGTACTTTAAGTAAAAATAAAAGAGCAAAAATATCAATCCCAGTTTTGATTACTTAAATTAACAAAAAAAAATGCATATAGCAAAGGATAGTTTCAATCTGCCTACCTCTGGGTTATGGGCCCAGCATGCTTCCATTGCAGTACTCTGCTGCACATGTAAGTGCAAGAGATCCTGAAGCACTCAGTCATCATGAGAAAGTACCAATGTGTTTCTTCGTTGGTTGATGGAAGAAACATCTTACAAAAACTCTCCAGATTATTGACTTTTTAAAGTTTTTCTAGGAAACGTTCTAGATGTATGCTTATTAGCCTTTGTCAGTATGTACTTTTTACAAAGTGTCTCTGTGGCGCAATCGGTTAGTGTGTCTGGCTACTAACAAGAAGGTTGGTGGTTCAATCCCAACCAGGGACGTAATTGACCTTGTTATCAGATTTTGGTGATCTTTAAGTAGACAAGTCAAAATTTCAAACTCCCTGTTATGGTGTAGGGTACCTTGCCTTCTCTGATGTAATCAGAGTTAGATTTGATTCAGTGATTTTATAAAAACAGCTAGGAAGCACAATTTAGCAGTGGGTTGCAGAGAAAAAGAAATATGCTGGCAAAAAAAATCCAATTGAGTGATTTAAACAGCTCTTCATTTTCTGGCTTTATTTTTATGCCAACAAATTTGTTCTTTGAAAAGTGTCCACAAAGCCAAGTCTCTGATTAACACCTTTGTAGGGATGGTTTTTCACCTATTACTAAATTAAACTTGCTTCATTGGAAAGGCAGCAAGATGCATCCTCATTTCAATGTCTACTGAAATAATACAGGTTGACACCAGGAAACATTAACGCCACTGTATCCTTGCTGCTTTCTCATGTGGAAGTCTGTTTAATGTGAAAAAAAGGTGATATCTAATTAGCACACAGGTAAGGAATTAAGAAAATCTTTATTTAAGGGTGAAGATGTTTCTCACAAAATCGTTGCCCCAATGCATCATTGAAATTCAAGCTGGAAAGATGATTTTAATATATCACTTGTACATTTTGTATTGCTCTTCTGGTGACAATGTAGTTTGTTTTTGTCAATTACCATTTTAATAATAGGGTAAAGAAAATTAAGTGGATTTTTGAAAGAAAACAATACTGTCAATATACTATTAAAACAAATTAAAATGGTAAAAGTTATTGTACTTTAAGTAAAAATAAAAGAGCCAAAATATCAATCCCAGTTTTGGATTACTTTAATTAACAAAAAAAAATGCATATAGCAGAGGATAGTTTCAATCTGCCTACCGCTGGGTTATGGGCCCAGCATGCTTCCATTGCTGTACTATGCTGCACATGTAAGTGCAAGAGATCCTGAAGCACTCACTCACTCATCATGGGAAAGTACCAATGTGTTTCTTCGTTGGTTGATGGAAGAAACATCTTACAAAAACTCTCCAGATTATTGACTTTTTAAAGTTTTTCTAGGAAACGTTTTAGATGAATGCTTATTAGCCTTTGTCAGTATGGACTTTTGCAAAGTGTTTCTGTGGCGCAATCAGTTAGTGTGCACGGCTATTAACCAAAAGGTTGGTGGTTCAATCCCACCCAGGGACGTAATTGACCTTGTTATCAGATTTTGGTGATCTTTAAGTAGACAAGTCAAAATTTCAAATCCCCTCTTATGGTGTAGGGTACCAGGCCTTCTCTGATGTAATCAGAGTTAGATTTGATACAGTGATTTTATAAAAACAGCTAGGAAGCACAATTTAGCAATGGGTTGCAGAGAAAAAAAATATGCTGGCAGAAAAATCCAATTGAGTGATTAAACAGCTCTTCATTTTCTGCCTTTATTTTTATGCTAACAAATTTGTTCTCTAAAAAGTGTCCACAAAGCCAAGTCTCTGATTAACACCTTTGTAGGGATGGTTTTTCACCTATTACTAAATTAAACTTGCTTCATTGGAAAGGCAGCAAGATGCATCCTCATTTCAATGTCTACTGAAATAATACAGGTTGACACCAGGAAACATTAACGCCACTGCATCCTTGCTGCTTTCTCATGTAGAAGTCTGTTTAATGTGAAAACAAGGTGATATCTAATTAGCACACAGGTAAGGAATTAAGAAAATCTTTATTTAAGGGTGAAGATGTTTCTCACAAAATCGTTGCCCCAATGCATCATTGAAATTCAAGCTGGAAAGATGATTTTAATATATCACTTGTACATTTTGTATTGCTCTTCTGGTGACAATGTAGTTTGTTTTTGTCAATTACCCTTTTAATAATAGGGTAAAGAAAATTAAGTGGATTTTTTAAAGAAAACAATACTGTCAATATACTATTAAAACAAATTAAAATGGTAAAAGTTATTGTACTTTAAGTAAAAATAAAAGAGCAAAAATATCAATCCCAGTTTTGATTACTTTAATTAACAAAAAAAATGCATATAGCAGAGGATAGTTTCAATCTGCCTACCTCTGGGTAATGGGCCCAGCATGCTTCCATTGCAGTACTCTGCTGCACATGTAAGTGCAAGAGATCATGAAGCACTCACTCATCATGGGAAAGTACCAATGTGTTTCTTCATTGGTTGATGGAAGAAACATCTTACAAAAACTCTCCAGATTATTGACTTTTTAAAGTTTTTCTAGGAAACGTTCTAGATGTATGCTTATTAGACTTTGTCAGTATGTACTTTTCGCAAAGTGTCTCTGTGGCGCAATCGGTTAGTGTGTCCGGCTACTAACCAAAAGGTTGGTGGTTCAATTCGAACCGGGGACGTAATTGACCTTGTTATCAGATTTTGGTGATCTTTAAGTAGACAAGTCAAAATTTCAAACCCCCTGTTCTGGTGTAGGGTACCTGGCCTTCTCTGATGTAATCAGAGTTAGATTTGATTCAGTGATTTTATAAAAACAGCTAGGAAGCACAATTTAGCAGTGGGTTGCAGAGAAAAAGAAATATGCTGGCAAAAAAAATCCAATTGAGTGATTAAACAGCTCTTAATTTTCTGGCTTTATTTTTATGCTAACAAATTTGTTCTCTGAAAAGTGTCCACAAAGCCAAGTCTCTGATTAACACCTTTGTAAGGATGGTTTTTCACCTATTACTAAATTAAACTTGCTTCATTGGAAAGGCAGCAAGATGCATCCTCATTTCAATGTCTACTGAAATAATACAGGTTGACACCAGGAAACATTAACGCCACTGCATCCTTGCTGCTTTCTCATGTGGAAGTCTGTTTAATGTGAAAACAAGGTGATATCTAATTAGCACACAGGTAAGGAATTAAGAAAATCTTTATTTAAGGGTGAAAATGTTTCTCACAAAATCGTTGCCCCAATGCATCATTGAAATTCAAGCTGGAAAGATGATTTTAATATATCACTTGTACATTTTGTATTGCTCTTCTGGTGACAATGTAGTTTGTTTTTGTCAATTACCATTTTAATAATAGGGTAAAGAAAATTAAGTGGATTTTTGAAAGAAAACAATACTGTCAATATACTATTAAAACAAATTAAAATGGTAAAAGTTATTGTACTGTAAGTAAAAATAAAAGAGCCAACATATCAATCCCAGTTTTGGATTACTTTAATTAACAAAAAAAATGCATATAGCAGAGGATAGTTTCAATCTGCCTACCTCTGGGTTATGTGCCCAGCATGCTTCCATTGCTGTACTCTGCTGCACATGTAAGTGCAATAGATCCTGAAGCACTCACTCATCATGGGAAAGTACCAATGTGTTTCTTCGTTGGTTGATGGAAGAAACATCTTACAAAAACTCTCCAGATTATTGACTTTTTAAAGTTTTTCTAGGAAACGTTTTAGATGAATGCTTATTAGCCTTTGTCAGTATGTACTTTTGCAAAGTGTCTCTGTGGCGCAATCAGTTAGTGTGTATGGCTATTAACCAAAAGGTTGGTGGTTCAATCCCACCCAGGGATGTAATTGACCTTGTTATCAGATTTTTGGTGATCTTTAAGTAGACAAGTCAAAATTTCAAACCCCCTCTTATGGTGTAGGGTACCTTGCCTTCTCTGATGTAATCAGAGTTAGATTTGATTCAGTGATTTTATAAAAACAGCTAGGAAGCACAATTTAGCAGTGGGTTGCAGAGAAAAAGAAATATGCTGGCAAAAAAATCCAATTGAGTGATTAAACAGCTCTTCATTTTCTGGCTTTATTTTTATGCTAACAAATTTATTCTCTGAAAAGTGTCCACAAAGCCAAGTCTCTGATTAACACCTTTGTAAGGATGGTTTTTCACCTATTACTAAATTAAACTTGCTTCATTGGAAAGGCAGCAAGATGCATCCTCATTTCAATGTCTACTGAAATAATACAGGTTGACACCAGGAAACATTAACGCCACTGCATCCTTGCTGCTTTCTCATGTGGAAGTCTGTTTAATGTGAAAACAAGGTGATATCTAATTAGCACACAGGTAAGGAATTAAGAAAATCTTTATTTAAGGGTGAAAATGTTTCTCACAAAATCGTTGCCCCAATGCATCATTGAAATTCAAGCTGGAAAGATGATTTTAATATATCACTTGTACATTTTGTATTGCTCTTCTGGTGACAATGTAGTTTGTTTTTGTCAATTACCATTTTAATAATAGGGTAAAGAAAATTAAGTGGATTTTTAAAAGAAAACAATACTTTCAATATACTATTAAAACAAATTAAAATGGTAAAAGTTATTGTACTTTAAGTAAAAATAAAAGAGCAAAAATATCAATCCCAGTTTTGATTACCTAAATCAACAAAAAAAAATGCATATAGCAAAGGATAGTTTCAATCTGCCTACCTCTGGGTTATGGGCCCAGCATGCTTCCATTGCAGTACTCTGCTGCACATGTAAGTGCAAGAGATCCTGAAGCACTCACTCATCATGGGAAAGTACCAATGTGTTTCTTCGTTGGTTGATGGAAGAAACATCTTACAAAAACTCTCCAGATTATTGACTTTTTAAAGTTTTTCTAGGAAACGTTCTAGATGTATGCTTATTAGCCTTTGTCAGTATGTACTTTTTACAAAGTGTCTCTGTGGCGCAATCGGTTAGTGTGTCTGGCTACTAACAAAAAGGTTGGTGGTTCAATCCCAACCAGGGACGTAATTGACCTTGTTATCAGATTTTGGTGATTTTTAAGTAGACAAGTCAAAATTTCAAACCCCCTGTTATGGTGTAGGGTACCTTGCCTTCTCTGATGTAATCAGAGTTAGATTTGATTCAGTGATTTTATAAAAACAGCTAGGAAGCACAATTTAGCAGTGGGTTGCAGAGAAAAAGAAATATGCTGGCAAAAAAAATCCAACTGAGTGATTTAAACAGCTCTTCATTTTCTGGCTTTATTTTTATGCTAACAAATTTGTTCTTTGAAAAGTGTCCACAAAGCCAAGTCTCTGATTAACACCTTTGTAGGGATGGTTTTTCACCTATTACTAAATTAAACTTGCTTCATTGGAAAGGCAGCAAGATGCATCCTCATTTCAATGTCTACTGAAATAATACAGGTTGACACCAGGAAACATTAACGCCACTGTATCCTTGCTGCTTTCTCATGTGGAAGTCTGTTTAATGTGAAAAAAAGGTGATATCTAATTAGCACACAGGTAAGGAATTAAGAAAATCTTTATTTAAGGGTGAAGATGTTTCTCACAAAATCGTTGCCCCAATGCATCATTGAAATTCAAGCTGGAAAGATGATTTTAATATATCACTTGTACATTTTGTATTGCTCTTCTGGTGACAATGTAGTTTGTTTTTGTCAATTACCATTTTAATAATAGGGTAAAGAAAATTAAGTGGATTTTTGAAAGAAAACAATACTGTCAATATACTATTAAAACAAATTAAAATGGTAAAAGTTATTGTACTTTAAGTAAAAATAAAAGAGCCAAAATATCAATCCCAGTTTTGGATTACTTTAATTAACAAAAAAAAAATGCATATAGCAGAGGATAGTTTCAATCTGCCTACCGCTGGGTTATGGGCCCAGCATGCTTCCATTGCTGTACTATGCTGCACATGTAAGTGCAAGAGATCCTGAAGCACTCACTCACTCATGATGGGAAAGTACCAATGTGTTTCTTCGTTGGTTGATGGAAGAAACATCTTACAAAAACTCTCCAGATTATTGACTTTTTAAAGTTTTTCTAGGAAACGTTTTAGATGAATGCTTATTAGCCTTTGTCAGTATGGACTTTTGCAAAGTGTCTCTGTGGCGCAATCAGTTAGTGTGCATGGCTATTAACCAAAAGGTTGGTGGTTCAATCCCACCCAGGGACGTAATTGACCTTGTTATCAGATTTTGGTGATCTTTAAGTAGACAAGTCAAAATTTCAAACCCCCTGTTCTGGTGTAGGGTACCTGGCCTTCTCTGATGTAATCAGAGTTAGATTTGATTCAGTGATTTTATAAAAACAGCTAGGAAGCACAATTTAGCTGTGGGTTGCAGAGAAAAAGAAATATGCTGGCAAAAAAAATCCAATTGAGTGATTAAACAGCTCTTAATTTTCTGGCTTTATTTTTATGCTAACAAATTTGTTCTCTGAAAAGTGTCCACAAAGCCAAGTCTCTGATTAACACCTTTGTAAGGATGGTTTTTAACCTATTACTAAATTAAACTTGCTTCATTGGAAAGGCAGCAAGATGCATCCTCATTTCAATGTCTACTGAAATAATACAGGTTGACACCAGGAAACATTAACGCCACTGCATCCTTGCTGCTTTCTCATGTGGAAGTCTGTTTAATGTGAAAACAAGGTGATATCTAATTAGCACACAGGTAAGGAATTAAGAAAATCTTTATTTAAGGGTGAAAATGTTTCTCACAAAATCGTTGCCCCAATGCATCATTGAAATTCAAGCTGGAAAGATGATTTTAATATATCACTTGTACATTTTGTATTGCTCTTCTGGTGACAATGTAGTTTGTTTTTGTCAATTACCATTTTAATAATAGGGTAAAGAAAATTAAGTGGATTTTTGAAAGAAAACAATACTGTCAATATACTATTAAAACAAATTAAAATGGTAAAAGTTATTGTACTGTAAGTAAAAATAAAAGAGCCAACATATCAATCCCAGTTTTGGATTACTTTAATTAACAAAAAAAAATGCATATAGCAGAGGATAGTTTCAATCTGCCTACCTCTGGGTTATGTGCCCAGCATGCTTCCATTGCTGTACTCTGCTGCACATGTAAGTGCAATAGATCCTGAAGCACTCACTCATCATGGGAAAGTACCAATGTGTTTCTTCGTTGGTTGATGGAAGAAACATCTTACAAAAACTCTCCAGATTATTGACTTTTTAAAGTTTTTCTAGGAAACGTTTTAGATGAATGCTTATTAGCCTTTGTCAGTATGGACTTTTGCAAAGTGTCTCTGTGGCGCAATCGGTTAGTGTGTACGGCTATAAACCAAAAGGTTGGTGGTTCAATCCCACCCAGGGACGTAATTGACCTTGTTATCAGATTTTGGTGATCTTTAAGTAGACAAGTCAAAATTTCAAACCCCCTCTTATGGTGTAGGGTACCTGGCCTTCTCTGATGTAATCAGAGTTAGATTTGATTCAGTGATTTTATAAAAACAGCTAGGAAGCACAATTTAGCAGTGGGTTGCAGAGAAAAAGAAATATGCTGGCAAAAAAATCCAATTGAGTGATTAAACAGCTCTTAATTTTCTGGCTTTATTTTTATGCTAACAAATTTGTTCTCTGAAAAGTGTCCACAAAGCCAAGTCTCTGATTAACACCTTTGTAGGGATGGTTTTTCACCTATTACTAAATTAAACTTGCTTCATTGGAAAGGCAGCAAGAAACACTAGACTAATTGGAGGTGCGCCCTAAAGCAAATTACAATGTTAGGATTAGGGGGTTCGGAAAGACCTCTAGTGTATACTGTCACGATCCGGGTATCTGGACGCCATAACTTACCTTTCAGATGCCTCCTAAGGCTGGCTCAGCGCTCCAGGACCGGATCCCATCTGTTATTCTGATGTCCCCATTCCTGCCTCCTCTCCTGTCACTCTGAGACGCTGTCACAGCGGCGCCATGTTACATCTTGAATGGCATCTCCCGCGGCCTCCGCCGCCGTCCCTGAGTTTCTGCATGCAGGATGTCAGAGTGGCGCTTATGTCAGCCGCGGCCTCCGCTGTTGCCCGCGTGGTTCAAATGTGCACTCATCAGTCTGGCGTCTCCTGTTTACTGTGGCCGGCGCCGCCATTGCTGTTAAAGTTCCCACATGGATTATCAAACCAATCTTCCCTCCAAGTGTCTGTATGGGCGCAGCCATGTTGGATTCTGTCACCTGTTCATTTCCACCAATCCGCTGTTTCCATTGTAATCTGCATAATTGCCTAGCCAATCCCTTCCTTGCTGCAGGTATAAGTATTCTGTGCCTGAGCAAGGAAGGCGTCAGTGATTTGGTTGTCAAACCTAGTTCCAGTTTGTCTCTCTCCCGTGGTTGTTTTCCAGGTTCCAGTTACCATCTCCAAACCTCCACTAAAGAGACCCGCTCTAGTCTACCACCTGCGGTGCAGCCTGACTCTCCAGTCCTCTGGGACTCATCTGTTTCCAGTTACAGATTTACCTGCTTCCAGCCTAGCTTCCAGCAGAGATCAGCTCTTCTTAAAGTGCCGGTATCATTTCCGCAGATTACCACTCACCACCGGCACTATTATTTCACCGCTCTCAAACTCCATATATCAATCATATTTCATCGCTCTCAAGCTTCATTTATTATTTGGCTGGTTCCATCCAGCAATCCACTCCGTGCTTACATCAGTCTGGTTTCAGCCAGTACCCACAGCAGCCATTTTATCCACAGCAGCCCAGCTTTTCCTGGAACACCAGCTAGTATGATCCTGGGCTATCTCCATTGCTACAGTCGGGCCTGGTAAGGACTTTCCAACTAGAAGATAATAAGAACTGTCTCATACTACCAGAGCCCTGTGGTCCTTGTTCTCCTGTAGTACCCAGGAACTGTATTATTTCTCTGCTGATTTTATGTTTCTCTTTTATTACTGCTGTCATGCATGGAGTTTGTCAAAATAAACATCATTGACTTTTATCCTGGTTGTCGTGGGCACGCCTTCGGGCAATTCTTCTACATTTAACTTACATGTCCAGGGGTCTGATACAACCTCCCAGGTTCCACTACACCTCAGCCCCTACAACTGAGGCTGCCTCCAGTCAGCTCAGGCCCTCAGTTGTGACATATACACTGTATATACATTTTAAGATAGGAAGGTACAAATTACATATTCACATTGCATCTATGGGCTGGATTCAAATGTCCCTTTCCTCCCTCAATCGTGCCCGTCAGCAGCTATTCTATTCTATATAAGGAGCCACGAGTCGCCGCCATTTTCACTTGTGCATTGGAGATGATAGGGAGAGGACGTGCAGCGTTTTCTCAGTTTCTGTGTTCAGTGTGCTGCAAATATCTGTGCTCAGTGTGCTTGCAAATATCTGTGCTCAGTGTGCTGAAAATATCTACGTTCTCTGCCTGAAAAATGCTCCATATCTGTGCTGCATTGTATTATATAGTATGAGGACAGGGCAGAATTTTGCTGACCACCAGTATATAATATATAGCAGTACGGTACAGTAGGCCACTGCTCTACCTACCTCTGTGTCGTCAAGTATACTATCCATCCATACCTGTGGTGTATTTTAGTAGTTGTGCACAGTATATATAGTAGGAGGACAGGGCAGAATTTTGCTGACCACCAGTATATAATATATAGCAATACGGTACAGTAGGCCACTGCTCTACCTACCTCTGTGTCGTCAAGTATACTATCCATCCATACCTGTGGTGTATTTTAGTAGTTGTGCGCACTATATATAGTAGGAGGACAGTGCAAAATTTTGCTGACCACCAGACTTCTACTTAAGTCCAATGGTGTAGGATGTGCAAAGCTGTTTGGCTGTGCATTTATTGATCTAAGCATGCATTTTTATCAAAGCGTGATAAAATTGACACATAACGCAGCGTTCAATCAGCGTTAATTTATCTTCAGCTGATATCGATTGTGAATTGACGTTTCTTCTCTTCTTGTCACCTACAGGTAATTACAATTGACTACAACCACCAATCTATTCTGCTGCACTATATCTATATATGCAAAGCTAATTCTGCTGGGTAATTACAATTGACTACAACCACCAATCTATTCTGCTGCACTATATCTATATATGCAAAGCTAATTCTGCTGGGTAATGCAAATTGAAACATTATTGCATAGTATGTGATTTTGAAGTACTTTTTTAAAGTTTTGAATGATATAGACCCAGTTTAATCTTTGTGGAATGCCTGGTTGTTGTTTTTAAGGTAATTTATTGCCTGGCATTTGAGGGGGTGGGGTGTGGTTACAGATTTCAATTATTGGTTTCACTTGTAATAGTCTTCTACTAAAGTCCAATGGTGTAGGCTGTGCATTTATTGATCTAAGCGTGCATTTTTATAAAAGCGTGATAAAATTGACACATAACAGCAGTGTTCAATTAGCGTTCAATCGAAGTGAAAAAGAAGGAAAACAGAAGCACACCAATCTAACAAAACAAAGAAAACTGAAGAACTAATAACAAATGTGAGTCACTTACTCCTCAGATCACTCACCTCCTGATTGTTGCATCTGATTACATAGCACAGAACTACCTTACTTGGACATTTCATAAACCATCCATTTCACCTACAAATGCCTGTATCTGTATTATTGTAATTTTGTTTTTTAAGCACAGCTGCACCAATGCAATTTTACCTGCAAACACTTAAAACATCTAACATAATTACCATTGCTTCTTAAACCTCTCACAATCCTTTCATTTCTTACACTCCAAATACATTTCTGCACCCACTTTATCTACGCTTTTGACTCATTTCATACTAAATTGAGCCTACACTGCTTTTCTCACCTGCATTTCTACAATTCTTCTGCTCTGATTCCCTTACAGTCTCCTCTCCTACTTCCACTTTCCCTCAACCTATTTACCTTCTTAACACTATGTGAATGCTTTCTTATACTCCCCACATCACTCAGTGTCTACCTAATAATGTATCTTTATCCTTCCCCCCCTAGTCTCCTCCACCTCCTCCTCTGTCTCCCCTCCATCCCTCTGTTTCCTTCCCCCACCTTTCCTGTTACCCCACTTTCATTCACCTCTGCCCCATGGTCCTGCTACCCCACAACTCAGCCCTGCTCCCTCTCTCCCTTCCCTGTCACCTCCCCACACCCCCATCCACATCACACTGACCTCCCTCCCTGCCCACCTCCTGCAGTTTCCCCTCCTATCTCAGGCACCCGTACCATCACTACTCTCTCATCCCTGCCCTCAAAGTTAATCCCACCTCATCGCTACAGCAACCCTGAAAATCTAATTCACATCTCTCCCACAAACTCATACCCCCTATCCTGTGCCCTCTGGAATGCCAGATCCGTTTGTAACAAACTGGTCCCCACTCATGACTTTTTCATTTCCAACTCCCTACACCTACTAGCCATTACTGAAACTTGGATTACGCCCTCTGACACTACTTCTGCTGCTGCTCTCTCTGCTGGGGGCCTTACATTCACACACACCCCCCGACCTGGGGGTCGCCATGGGGGTGGTGTTGGGGTCCTTTTACCTTCTAGTTACTCCTACCAACTCATACCACCAGAACCATCCCTTATATTATCTACATTTGAGGTCCACTCCATATGTCTCTTCCAACCAGTCCATCTTAGAGTAGCTGTCATTTACCGCCCCCCTGGCACTGCTTCCAAATTAATCGACAACTTTGCTTCCTGGCTTCCTCACTTCCTCTCTTCTGACATTCCCACCATTATCCTAGGCGATTTCAACATCCCTATTGACATCCCCACACAATCCCCTGCCTCTAAACTCCTTAACCTCACCTCTTCACTTGGTCTCTCCCAGTGGACCTCCTCACCCTCCCATGTGAATGGGAGCTCACTGGATCTGGTCTTCACTCACCGCTGTGATATTTCTGATTTTTCCAACTCCCCATTTCCCCTCTCTGACCACCACCTGCTCTCCTTCAACCTATCTCTCTCGACTTCCCCATCTCAACCTCCTAAGGCTACCATCACTAAGCGTAACATTGAAGCTATTGACACCACATTCCTTTCCTCCCTGTTTGACTCACTTCTCTCTCCTATTCTCTCTCTCTCTCATGCCCTGAACAAGCCACTTCCACATACAATGCTTCCCTTACTTCTGCTCTTGACTCTGTTGCTCCACCAACCACTGTTCACCCTCGCAAATTAACACCTCAACCCTGGCACACCAAATGCACCAGATATCTGCAAAAATGCTCACGTACTGCTGAGCGACACTGGAGGAAATCACGCTCTAAGGCAGACTTCCTCCATTTCAAACTTATGCTCTCATCCTTCAGTGCTGCCCTTTCTCTTGCTAAACAGTCATACTTCAAGAACCTCATCTCCTCCCAGTCTTCCAACCCCCGGCGCCTCTTTGCCACTCTCAACTCACTCCTCTGCCCACCTCCACCTCGTCTCCCTTCCTCACTCTCTGCTCTTGACTTTGCCACTTACTTCACATCCAAAATTGACTCCATACGTCAGGGCATCACATCACACCAGACTATCAGTAACCAGCCTTCTCCCATCCCTTACCAACCCTCCCCATCCCTCGCACCAACTCTGTCATCTTTCTCCCATGCATCTGGAGAGGAAGTCATGGCCCTCATTCGTTCCTGTCCCCTCACCACCTCCCCACTTGACCCTATCCCCTCCTGCCTCCTCTGCCACATCTCTTCTTCTGCTTGTTCCCATCTTTCCCACCTTCTCAATCTCTCCCTCTCATCAGGCACTGTCCCCTCTGCCTTCAAGCACGCTCTCATCTCTCCTATTCTTAAAAAAACCTACCCTTGATTCAAACACTCTCTCCAACTACCGACCCATCTCTCTTCTCCCTTTTGCCTCCAAACTCCTTGAGCGTATTGTCTACAACCGCCTTACTTCCTTTCTTTCCTCACACTCACTGCTTGACCCATTCCAGTCTGGCTTCCGTACTCTCCACTCCACTGAAACTGCCCTTACAAAAGTATGCAATGACCTCCATGCTGCTAAATCTAAGGGACACTACTCTCTACTTATTCTACTTGATCTCTCTGCTGCTTTTGACACTGTGGACCATCCTCTCCTACTGCAAATCCTTCACTCCATTGGTCTGCGTAACACTGCCCTCTCTTGGTTGTCGTCCTACCTTTCTGACCGTTCATTCTCTGTCTCCTCTCATGACTCCACCTCCCCCTCACTTCCACTAACTGTAGGGGTACCCCAAGGTTCTGTCCTTGGTCCTCTTCTCTCTCTATACGTCCTCACTAGGTAAGCTCATTAGTTCTTTTGGTTTCCAATATCATCTCTATGCTGATGACACTCAAATCTATCTTTCCTCTCCAGACCTCTCCCCTACTCTCCTCACTCGTATCTCCAACTGTCTCTCTGCTATCTCTTCCTGGATGTCCCAGCGCTTTCTTAAACTTAACATGTCTAAGACCGAGCTGATCATCTTCCCTCCCTCCCGCATAACCTCACCTCCTACAATCTCATTATCTATTGATGGCACTACTATCTCCTCTACCCCCCAAGTGCGCTGTCTTGGAGTAATCCTTGACTCCTCCCTCTCCTTCAAACCACACATTCAGCACCTCTCACAAACCTGCCGTTTTCATCTAAAAAATATTTCCAGGATCAGACCCTTTCTGACCCAGGATGCTACTAAGACTCTTATCCACTCACTGGTCTTCTCCAGACTGGACTACTGTAATCTCCTCCTGACTGGCATTCCTGACAAATACCTCTCTCCACTCCAATCTATCCTCAATGCTGCTGCCCGGCTCATTTTCCTCACCAAATGCACTACGTCCTCCTCTCCTTTCTTACTAGTCCTTCACTGGCTCCCCTTCCCTTTCAGAATCCATTTCAAGCTTCTCACACTTGCTTACAAAACCCTCACCCACTCCTCTCCCATCTACATCTCTGATCTTATCTCGCTTTACACTCCCACCCGTCCTCTTCGCTCTGCTAATGCAAGCCGACTCTACTGCCTACGGATTACTTCCTCCCACTCCTACCTCCAAGATTTTTCACGTGCTGCACCACTTCTCTGGAATTCCCTACCTCTCCCCCTCAGACTCTCCACCTCTCTACAAAACTTCAAATGGGCTCTCAAGACCCACTTCTTCACCAAACCCAGCCAAATCTCATCCTAAACCTCTGTTCCACGCTCTCTATGTACCCCATCTGTCTCACCCCTGTCTGTCTACCCCTCCCCTTTAGAATGTAAGCTCTCATGAGCAGGGCCCTCTTCCCTCATGTGCTTACTCTTTTCTTACTTTAATAATCTTCAGCTGCACCAAATCCAGCAGTCTTCTGCCACCTGATACTTATTCCAGTGTCATCTGCTGATGTAGCTATGTTTATTTACCCTGTACTTGTCCTATATTGTCATCAACTGTAAGTTGCTGTTTTCCTGTTTGATTATTTGTTTATGTACTCTGTAATTTAGTGCTGCGGAACCCTTGTGGCGCCATATAAATAAAGGATAATAATAATAAATAATATAATATATAGCAGTACGGTACAGTAGGCCACTGCTCTACCTACCTCTGTGTCGTCAAGTATACTATCCATCCATACCTGTGGTGCATTTTAGAAAAAAAACATATCTCGGCAGAGCAATCTATATATCCATCATTTTTCAGACAGCAACAGTGGGTATTGTAATAGTCACCCAATCCATCACTTTTATAGGGTTACATGCATCCACATGCTACAGCCTGTCTCAATAATTTTACTGTCACGGTGTGTGTGTTTGTGTTTTTATTTGGGTATTTTTTGTTGTTGTAGAACTACAGGTACCAGCGAGCCCGTTATTTCCCCGCCTGCTGGTACTTGAGGTTCTCCAAGTACCAGCAAGTGGGGGAGGCTTGCTGGGCCTTGTAGTTCCACAACAAAAAAACAATATTCTTTTTTTACACATATGGCTATCAGCCCGGCACCCACCACCCAGGGGTGCTGGGGACAGCCTCGGGCTTCACCCCTGGCCCTTGGGTGCCTCGAGGGGAGGAACCTCTTGATTTAAGGGATCCCCACTCCTCCAGGGAACCCCGGCCAGGGGTGACTAGTTGGAGGGGTAATGCCAGGGCCGCAGGGACCTACATAAAAGTGTCCCCTGGCTGTGGCATTATCTCTCTGGCTAGTGGAGCCCGGTGCTGGTTTTAAAAATATGGGGGACCACTACATATTTTGTCCCACGTATTTTTGGAACCAGGACCCATCTAAGAGCCCGGTGCTGGTTGTCTAAATACGGGGAACCTCTGTCCAATTTTTCCCCCAGTATTTAAATAACCAGGACCGGCTGAAAGAGGCTGGTTATACTAAGGAGGGGGGTCCTCACACATTTTTTTTAACCCATTCAGACCCTTCTCCTTTAAGTTAATGGAAGCCCTGGACAACAAAATTGCATTCATGTCCTCCTCCCTCACCCTTCCCAGTCCCAAACACTCATTTTTTTTCTTTAAAAATTTATAATATATCACAAGAACAATGAGCAGGCAGGCAGCGGGCATTGGCGGCATCGGACTGAGATAGAAATTAGTGGTGGAGGGCTGGGTCAGTTGATTGTGGGAGAGTTTGTAAGCCATTGGCGGTGGCAGTGGGTATCGGCTCAGAGGCAGTAGCGGGCATTGGCTAAGGGTCATCGGCAGGATTCGGCGGACATTATGGCTGTAGTGCCTCACTAGCCACTGACCTCACCGCACGCCACTGTGGGACAGATGTAACATGCAAAGAGAGGTAGATTTTGGGAGAAGGAATGTCCTAGCATAACTGTTAATTGCAGTGTAATACTGTAATTCAACTGTGCAGCATTTGTGGCTAAATGTCAAAGAAGCCAGTATTTACCCTGCATGCAAAACAATAAATGTATTTGCACATACCTCCCAACTAACCCAATTTTTGCAGGACAGTCACTTTTTTTGGGAATGTCCAGCTAACCCAAACAACCCCCCCCCCCAGTGTCCCATAGTCATGGGGAAGGGGGGGGGGGGGGGGTGGAAGGCTCCCTGTAGCTTGTTGCTCTGCAAATATGCAAATTGTGGGTAATTCAGATCTGATCGCTAGGGTGTGTTTTTTGCATCCCTGTGATCAGGTGGTTGCCGCCTACAGCGGAAGGGAAAATTTGCTGTGCAGGTGTGTGATCACATGTGCACAAGAGCTGCACAGCTCAGCACTTACTCAGCCATTGAGGTGACGTCACAAATCCTCCCACAAAACGCCGGGTCCCTCCAGTGTTTTTCCGGACACTCCCTAGAAACATTCAGTTGCCACCCACACAAACACCCTCTTCTTGTCAATCTTCTTGTGCACCTACGCATTGTGGCGCATACGCATGTGCAGTGCAGACCTGATTGCCCGCTGGGTGAAAATAAATTGAAGCGATCTGGTCTGAATAAGCCCGAATGTCTATTCACGGGCTGGGGCATGGTCAGCAGCTCACAGAGCACCTATAATGACAAAAATGGGAGACATGGCTCATGATCGCGATATACCTGCGAAGGTACGCCCTCTATTGATTGACAGGCAGAGGCATTCGCATTTTCTGCGGGGCACCCGGAGAAAATGTAGGCACATGCACAGGATGGACCCTACGTATATGCCCCCATCCTCTTCATAGTTTTTGGGGTTGGAACGAGCAGTGTGAAAACATCAATCGATGGGGGTAATTCCAAGTTGATCGCAGCAGGAATTTTGTTAGCAGTTGGGCAAAACCATGTGCACTGCATTTACGAACAGATGATTTTTTATATAAATTTTAAAATGTTAGTAAATGTGTGTTTTTTTCAACCTGGAAGCCCAACATCGATTAAGATCGATCTTAAATAGACCCCTGGGTTTTAAGGATAACCATGGTTGAGTCCAATAATTAATTCACATTGACCGAAGTTCTAATTAAGTAGTGATGTGCACCGGAAATTTTTCGGGTTTTGGTTTTGGGTTCGGTTCCGCGGCCGTGTTTTGGGTTCGGACGCGTTTTGGCAAAACCTCACCGAAATTTTTTTGTCGGATTCGGGTGTGTTTTGGATTCGGGTGTTTTTTTCAAAAAACCCTAAAAAACAGCTTAAATCATAGAATTTGGGGGTCATTTTTGATCCCATAGTATTATTAACCTCAATAACCATAATTTCCACTCATTTTCAGTCTTTTTTGAACACCTCACACCTCACAATATTATTTTAATTGGTATTTGGTACCGGGGACACAGTACCTCAATCAAGTCTATAGTTGGCTCTGAAATCAGCATTAAACTGGATCCACACTTAGATTATCTGTCCAATTTTTTTTTCTAGTTGAAACAAAATTATGCTAATATGTGGCAGCAAATGACAATTGACCATTTGCTCCCAAACACTGGAAAACATCCAAAAATGGTCATTTAGATAAATTGGTTAAATCCATTTCATTTAGCTAATTTATCCAAACTACCTTTATTGTATCTTTGTGGGTGAATGATGTGTGGGTCAGTGTTGAGGGTGGTGGAGGAGATGGGTAATAGGCACAGCAGGGTGTGGACAGTCAAATAGTGTGCTTAGAGGTGCAGATAAATAGGGATATCTAATAATTCACCCACTATTCTATAGAATTATTAGATATCCCTATTTATCTGCATTACTCACCTAACACTCAGCATTTATCTACATGCTGATGCTATTCATAGCACTTAGCTTGCAAGTATTTTACCCATAAGGAGACACATTAGATGTTCCCTCTCTTTTCATTAAAGACGTCCCCAGCAACCATACTGTACTATACTACAACAGGAATAATTACTGTGGGGGATTATACCATTTGATCTGGAATAAAGGGAAAATATTGTGGAAAGAGTGCTGTAAGTGTATGATATGTAGAACTATTGCCAGGTTCTGACATTTGTCAAGTGAATTACTAATATACATTCAACTAATATTACATAGTGTCCAGTAATTCAGTATCAGACTAATTGATATAGTCAATTTGGATCAATAATAAAGACACAACACAGGTAGCGAACCTTGATATTAATAAATGTATTTCCATTTATTATATATGGTAATTACATTATACAAACTTATTGTACTTTATTTCGTGTTTAGACAATTTTAACGAATTTATTAAAAGTTAATTTTTAAATCATCATTTGTGCGCCAGCAAAAGAGACATTCTTTTCTCTTCTCCTTTCCTGCATAACATTACTTGTCTCTGGTAGCACCCCCGAACGTCCTACAATTAATATTTAATATAACTGATGGACATTTATTGGGGCCTCTTCATACAAATATTTAGAATTTAATAGCTGGTGCAGAACACATCCCCTTCCCCCCATTCCCTGTATATCTGGATTCACCAAGGAAATGCTGATACTGACTCCAAGAAGAAAGGGAGTCTCTTCCCTATGAAGGTGAAGCCTTGTTTGGCGACGGCCTAGTTAATTTGATCTCGGCAGCTCCCGCAGGTAAGTCAACCTTCTTGCACTATGTTCCCTCTCAACGGATAAAGACGCATCATTATCTGATGCAGTCATTTCGGCCCAATAGATATGCAAGAAGTTAAGATTCCCCTTTCTTTGCAGGTAGAGGAAGGAGAAGAGGGAAGAGGTCTGTAGCCTCTTCAAGATTGCAGGAGCAGAGATTGTCCTCTGCTTCTGCCAAATCCACTGCATGACGCTAGGGCTTTCTTGCAGGAGCCCGCACCAGTGGGGGCACGTCTAAAACTCTTCAGTCAGTTCTGGATTCATTCGGACCTGGACTCGTGGGTTTTATAAATAGTGTCCCAAGGGTACAAACTGGGGTTTCAAGACGTTCCCCCTCACCGATTGTTCAAATCAGCCTTAGTCAGCAGGGAGAAGGTTTTTATTCAAGCCGCTTCGTGGTCCCGAAGCCGGACGGCTCAGTCAGACCAATCTGAAATCTGAAATCCCTCAATTTCTACCTAAAGAAATTTAATTTCAAGATGGAATCTCTCACGGTAGTGATCTCCAGTCCGGAGGAAGGAGATTTCATGGTTTTGGTAAACTTAAAGGATGCCTACTTACATGTTCCCATTTAGCCACTGCATCAAGCTACCTGAGGTTTGCAATTCAGGATTGTCATTACTAATTTCAGACGTTGCCATTTGGTCTGTCCACGGCTCCGAGGATTTTCACCAGGGTGATGGCGGAAATGATGGTTCTCCTTCGCAAGCAAGGAGTCACAATTATCCCGTACTTGGATGTTCTCCTGATAAAGGCGAGATCCAGGGACCAGTTGGTGCAAAACATTGCACTCTCCCTGACAGTTCTTCAACAACATGGTTGGCTCCTAAACTTGCCAAAATCGCAGTTGGTCCCAATGACGCGGTTGTTGTTTTTGGGAGTGATACTGGACACAGAAGAGGTTTTCCTCCAGTGGAAAGGCTATGGAGATCCAGAGTCTGGTCAAACAAATTCTGAAACCAGCAAGAGTGTTAATCCATCAATGCATTCGGTTGCTGGGGAAAATGGTTTTGGCCTACGAGGCCATTCAGTTTGGCAGGTTCCATGTCAGAGTGTTCCAGTGGGACCTGTTGGACAAGTGGTCCGGATCCCACTTACACATGCACCGGAGGATAATCCTGTCTTCCAAGACCAGAATCTCACTCCATTGGTGGCTGCACAGTTCTCACCTCCTAGAGGGGCGATGGTTCGGGATCCAGGACTGGATCCTAGGGACCACGGATGCAACCCTTTCGAGGTGGGGAGCAGTCACACAGGGGGAAAACGTCCAAGGAAGATGGTCAAGTCAGGAAAGTTGTCTCCACATAAATGTTCTGGAGTTAAGGGCCATTTAATAACAGCAGACACAGTACACACTGGGACGGGTGCCCAGCATCCTCTACGGACTAAGAGAAAAGGATTTACCGGTAGGTATTAAAATTCTAGTTTCTCTAATGTCCTAGAGTATGCTGGGGACTCCGTAAGGACTATGGGGATAGACGGGCTCCGCAGGAGACATGGGCACTTTAAGAAAGACTTTAGTTCTGGGTGTGCACTGGCTCCTCCCTCTATGCCCCTCCTCCATACCTCAGTTTGATACTGTGCCCAGTTGAGACTGGGTGCTTTTCAGGAGCTCTCCTGAGCTTTCTGACAGAAAGTATTTTGTTAGGTTTTTAATTTTCAGGGAGCACTGCTGGCAACAGACTCCCTGCATCGAGGGACTGAGGGGAGAGAAGCAGCCCTACTCTCTGAGTTGCAAGGTCCTGCTTCTTAGGCTACTGGACACCATTAGCTCCAGAGGGATTGGTACGCAGGATCTCACCCTCGCCGTCCGTCCCAGAGCCGCGCCGCCGTCCCCCTTGCAGATTCAGAAGATAGAAGCAGGGTGAGTATGAGAAGAAAAGAAGACTTCAGAGGCGGCAGAAGAGTTCATAATCTTCACTGAGGTAACGCACAGCACTGCAGCTGTGCACCATTGCTCCCATACACCTCACATACTCCGGTCACTGTAAGGGTGCAGGGCGCAGGGGGGGCGCCCTGGGCAGCAATATAAACCTCTTTTTGGCAAAAATATAACATATATACAGCTGGGCACTGTATATGTATGAGCCCCTGCCAATTTTACAGTTTAAGCGGGACAGAAGCCCGCCGCCGAGGGGGCGGGGCTTCTCCCTCAGCACTCACCAGCGCCATTTTTTCTCCACAGCACCGCTGAGAGGAAGCTGCCCGGACTCTCCCCTGCTTATACCATGGTAGACAAGAGGGTTGAAAAGAGAGGGGGGGCACATAATTCGGCGCAAATGACATACAGCAGCGCTACTGGACAAACATTAAGTTACTGTGTTATTCCTGGGTTATATAGCGCTGGGGTGTGTGCTGGCATACTCTCTCTCTCTGTCTCTCCAATGGGCCTTGTGGGGAAACTGTCTTCAGAAAAAGCATTCCCTGTGTGTGTGTGGTGTGTCGGTACACGTGTGTCGACATGTCTGAGGAAGAAGGCTATATTAGAGAGGAGCGGGAGCAAATGAATGTGGTGTCTCCGCCGACACCTGATTGGATGGATATGTGGAATGTTTTAAATGCTAGTGTAAACTCATTGCACAAAAGATTAGACAAGGCTGAAGCTTTGGGACAGTCAGGGTCTCAACTCATCCCTGATCCTATGTCGCAGGGACTGTCAGGGTCTCATAAGTGCCCACTATCCCAGATTGTTGACACAGATACCGACACGGATTCTGACTCCAGTGTCGATTACGTTGATGCAAAGTTACAGCCAAAATTGGCAAAATCCATTCGATATAGGATTATGGCAATAAAAGATGTTTTGCACATCACAGAGGAACCCCCTGTCCCTGACAAGAGGGTACATATGTACAAGGGAAAGAAGCCTGAGGTAACCTTTCCCCCCTCACACGAGCTGAACGAGTTATGTGAAAAAGCTTGGGAATCTCCAGATAAAAGACTGCAGATTTCCAAAAGGATTCTTATGGCGTATCCTTTCCCATCAACGGATAGGTTACGATGGGAATCCTCCCCTAGGATGGACAAAGCATTAACACGCACAGCTACAGCTGGAAAATCAAATTTTTTACCTTATGTTCCCTCACAGCATAAGAAAGCTCTGCATTATCAAATGCAGTCCTTTCGGTCACAAAGAAACAAGAAAGTGCGAGGTGCGTCCTTTCTTGCCAGAGGTAGGGGCAGAGGAAAAAAGATGCACAACACAGCTAGCTCCCAGGAACAGAAGTCCTCCCCGGCCTCTACAAAATCTACTGCATGACGCTGGGGCTCCACTGGCGGAGTCCGGCCCATGTGATGTCATGCAGCCGCTCTGACCACGCCTCCTGTTTCTCCGTTGCCGACCCAATATTGAAAACCCTGCCCCCGCACCGCTCCATCTCCGACTTGGAAATGGAGTGTTGTTGACCCCCCTCCCCCCCCCCCTGCACCGATTGACAGGCAGAGGCGATCGCATTATCTGCAGGCGGATGCGTATGCTCTTAGCAATTTTTGCAGTTGGATTGCTTATTGCGATTGCAATCCAACCTGAATCAGGCCCTATTACCTATCACAATGCACTGCGGGTAGTACAAAATGGGGTTAATATAGGAGAAAAACCCCCAGAGCTGTGCTCCTTAACTGTCCCTGGTGGCTAGTGGAGCAGCTGCCCAGTAATCAGTGTCCACGCCAGTGCGCACACGGCCCGCCCCCTACAGCCACGCTGGATCACGGTATAAAGTGGGCACAGAAGCCCCTTACCACCCTTTCATCAGCGGCCTCGTGATCCCGGAGGGCGGTGTGTGTGTGACTGACCTTAGGAAGAAACTGGAGCCTCCGCTGCAGTGACCCAGCAACCGGGGCACTGGAGTATACTGTGCCGCTGGGAGTGATGGAGCTGCAGTAAATATGTCTATTAGACCTAGCCTGCTGCAGCCCTTGTAGATTCTTATTAAAAAAGTTCTTCTTTTCTTGTCAAAATTAATAGCTAAGAATAGGCTGCCTGAGGCAGCCCCCTGTTAAATGGCCTGCTACTGAAGGCACCAACTACAAACTGAGCTCCCTGTTCATGGAAGCGAGGTTATAGAGGAGGGGGCGCTGAGTATCTTGTGAACAGTCAAAAGCTTTGAGCTTGTTGGTGCCTCAGATCAAGATCCTACTCTACACCCCAATATGAATCCTTGTGGAGTCCAGTGTACCCCACAGAAGAAAAAAATGTGTCACAACCATTGGCAGCAACATAAGAATAGCTGCTGATGGGCACAATTGAGAAAGGAAGGGGGGAAAACATTTGAATCCAGCACATATATGTAATTCGAATATGTAATTTGTACCTTCCTACTTTAAAATGTAATGGATGAACCTCACCCTGTGAGAACTATCTTCATGATCAAGAGATCTCATATGCAAGATAAGTATGTGTTGGGATAGGGCTGTGGAGGGTGGCTGCTCGGGCACACCCCCGTCAAGTTAAGGAGATTCAACTGAGGAAGCACAAGGGAACTCTCATCTGGGGACAACAACTGCAGGGAGAACACATTTTCAGATGAATGTGGGAGGGCAGAAGGCTGCCTAATACTGAAGCACCCCCAAACAACAAACCAAATGCAACAACTAGTGCAAGCATTCCTGGGGGAAGGCCTGCAGCAGATGGATCCAATAACAGCTCCAGAGTTGCTCTACAAGACAAGTAAAAGGGTGTGAGCCCTGCAGCACCACCTGTACTTTGCATACACACATATAGGACAGCATCTCTTATATGCCCCAGGGTCAATAAAATAGTATCCTTATCTAGGGTATCCATCCCCTCAGATAAGGTATCCGTCCATGCTGCTACAGCACTACACACCCAGGCCGACGCAATTGCCGGTCTGAGTAAGGTACCCGAATGTGTATAAATGGACTTCAGGGTTATCTCCTGTTTGCGGTCAGCAGACTCTTTGAGGGTAGCCGTATCCTGGGACGGGAGGGCTACCTTCTTGGATAAGCGTGTTAATGCTTTGTCCACCCTAGGGGAGGATTCCCATCTTAACCTATCCATTGATGGGAAAGGATACGCCATAAGAATCCTTTTGGAAATCTGCAGTCTTTTATCTTGAGATTCCCAGGCTTTTTCACATAACTCGTTCAGCTCGTGTGAGGGGGGAAAGGTTACCTCAGGCTTCTTTCCCTTGTACTTATGTACCCTCTTGTCAGGGACAGGGGGTTCCTCTGTGATGTGCAAAACATCTTTTATTGCCATAATCCTATATCGAATGGATTTTGCCAATTTTGGCTGTAACTTTGCATCATCGTAATCGACACTGGAGTCAGAATCCGTGTCAGTATCTGTGTCAACAATCTGGGATAGTGGGCGCTTATGAGACCCTGACAGTCCCTGCGACATAGGATCAGGCATGGGTTGAGACCCTGACTGTCCCAAAGCTTCAGCCTTGTCTAATCTTTTGTGCACTGAGTTTACACTAGCATTTAAAACATTCCACATATCCATCCAATCAGCTGTCGCAGAGACACCACATTAATTTGCTCCCGCTCCTCTCTAATATAGCCTTCTTCCTCAGACATGTCGACACACGTGTACCGACACACCACACACACACAGGGAATGCTTTTTCTGAAAACAGTTTCCCCACAAGGCCCTTTGGAGAGACAGAGAGAGTATGCCAGCACACACCCCAGCGCTATATAACCCAGGAATAACACAGTAACTTAATGTTTGCCCAGTAGTGCTGCTGTATGTAATTTGCGCCGAATTATGTGCCCCCCCCCTCTTTTCAACCCTCTTGTCTACCGTGGTTTCAGCAGGCGAGAGTCTGGGGAGCTGCCTCAGCGGTGCTGTGGAGAAAAAATGGCGCTGGTGAGTGCTGAGGGAGAAGCCCCGCCCCCTCGGCGGCGGGCTTCTGTCCCGCTTAAACTGTAAAATTGGCGGGGGCTCATACATATATACAGTGCTCAGCTGTATATATGTTATATTTTTGGCAAAAAGAGGTTTATATTGCTGCCCAGGGCGCCCTGCACCCTTACAGTGACCAGAGTATGTGAGGTGTATGGGAGCAATGGCGCACAGCTGCAGTGCTGTGCGTTACTTCAGTGAAGATCATGAAGTCTTCTGCCACCGCTGAAGTCTCTTTTCTTCTCATACTCACCCGGCTTCTATCTTCCGGCTCTGCGAGGGGGACGGCGGCGCGGCTCTGGGACGGACGGCGAGGGTGAGATCCTGCGTACCAATCCCGCTGGAGCTAATGGTGTCCAGTAGCCTAAGAAGCAGGACCTTGCAACTCAGAGAGTAGGGCTGCTTCTCTCCCCTCAGTCCCTCGATGCAGGGAGTCTGTTGCCAGCAGTGCTCCCTGAAAATTAAAAACCTAACAAAATACTTTCTGTCAGAAAGCTCAGGAGAGCTCCTGAAAAGCACACAGTTTCCACTGGGCACAGTATCAAACTGAGGTATGGAGGAGGGGCATAGAGGGAGGAGCCACTGCACACCCAGAACTAAAGTCTTTCTTAAAGTGCCCATGTCTCCTGCGGAGCCCGTCTATCCCCATGGTCCTTACAGAGTCCCCAGCATCCTCTAGGACGTTAGAGAAAATAGGATTTTAATACCTACCGGTAAATCCTTTTCTCTTAGTCCGTAGAGGATGCAGGGCACCCGTCCCAGTGCGTACTGTGTCTGCAGTTATTAAATGGCCCTTAACTCCAGAACATTTATGTGGAGACAACTTTCCCGACTTGACCATCTTCCTTGGATGTTTTCCCCCTGTGTGACTGCTCCCCAGCCTCGGAGGGTTGCATCCGTGGTCCCTAGGATCCAGTCCTGGATCCCGAACCATCGCCCCTCTAGGAGGTGAGAACTGTGCAGCCGCCAATGGAGTGATATTCTGGTCTTGGAAGATAGGATTATCCTCCGGTGCATGTGTAGGTGGGATCCGGACCACTTGTCCAACAGGTCCCACTGGAACACTCTAGCATGGAACCTGCCAAACTGAATGGCCTCGTAGGCCGCAACCATCTTCCCCAGCAACCGAATGCATTGATGGATTAACACTCTTGCTGGTTTCAGAATTTGTTTGACCAGACTCTGGATCTCCATAGCCTTTCCACTGGAAGAAAACCTCTTCTGTGTCCAGTATCACTCCCAAAAACAACAACCGCGTCATTGGGACCAACTGCGATTTTGGCAAGTTTAGGAGCCAACCATGTTGTTGAAGAACTGTCAGGGAGAGTGCAATGTTTTGCAACAACTGGTCCCTGGATCTCGCCTTTATCAAGAGATCATCCAAGTACGGGATAATTGTGACTCCTTGCTTGCGAAGGAGAACCATCATTTCCGCCATCACCCTGGTGAAAATCCTCGGAGCCGTGGACAGACCAAACGGCAACGTCTGAAATTGGTAATGACAATACTGAATTGCAAACCTCAGGTAGCTTGATGCAGTGGCTAAACGGAACATGTAAGTAGGCATCCTTATGTCTACCAAAACCATGAAATCTCCTTCCTCCGGACTGGAGATCCCTACCCTGAGAGATTCCATCTTGAAATTGAATTTCTTTAGGTAGAAATTGAGGGATTTCAGATTTCAGATTGGTCTGACTGAGCCTTCCGGCTTCGGGACCACGAAGAGGCTTGAATAAAAGCCTTCTCCCTGCTGACTAAGGCCGATTTGAACAATCGGTGAGGGGGAACGTCTTGAAACCCCAGTTTGTACCCTTGGGACACTATTTGTAAAACCCACGAGTCCAGGTCCAAATTAATCCAGAACTGACTGAAGTGTTTTAGACGTGCCCCCACTGGTGTGGGCTCCTGCAAGAGAGCCCCAGCGTCATGCAGTGGATTTGGCAGAAGCAGAGGACGATCTCTGCTCCTGCGATCTTGAAGAGGCTACAGACCTCTTCCCTCTTCTCCTTCCTCTACCTGCAAAGAAAGGGGAATCTTAACTTCTTGCATATCTATTGGGCCAAAATGACTGCGTTAGATAATGATGCGTCTTCATCCGTTGAGAGGGAACATAGGGCAAGAAGGTTGACTTACCTGCGGGAGCTGCCGAGATCAAATTAACTAGGCCGTCGCCAAACAAGGCTTCACCTTCATAGGGAAGAGACTCCCTTTCTTCTTGGAGTCAGCATCAGCATTCCCTTGGTGAATCCACAATGCCCTCCTATCCGAGACTGCCATGAAATTGGCCCGTGAACTCAAGAGTCCTATATCCCTTGCAGTCGTAAGTATGCTGCAGTGTCCTTGATATGATCCAACGTAAGGAGCATCCCATGTCTCCAGGATATCTATATCGGATGACAAGGTATTCGACCAATTCTTGAATACTACTACTCACCCATGCGCATGTAATGGCAGGTCTAAGTAATGTACCCGTGGTTACATAACTAGAAATAATGTAGCTTCCTGCATACGATCCGCTGGATTTGTGACAGGGCCCCATGCAGAACAGGGGGTGATTCCCACTTTATTCTGTCCGCGGCAGGAA
Organism: Pseudophryne corroboree; assembly: GCF_028390025.1. Classification (NCBI taxonomy): domain Eukaryota; kingdom Metazoa; phylum Chordata; class Amphibia; order Anura; family Myobatrachidae; genus Pseudophryne; species Pseudophryne corroboree. The sequence goes on along the minus strand of NW_026968184.1, from coordinate 69,473 downwards.
ATGAATAAACAACCGGAAACCTTTTGGGGATTTGAAACCATCTTGTCGAGCTGGCCCAGACTTTCTCAAACAGAGATGGAGGAACGTTACATCAGCTTTCATTATATATCTATATATACATACATATAGACCCCTTTGTCAGGAACAGCAGGGTCCTCAGTGATGTTAATATGTCCTTAATATCCACAATCATGTACTGAATGCTCCTTGCCAATATTGGATCTAATCAGGAAATATTATGGTCGACATAGGAATCAGTATCCGAGTCAGTATCAGTGTGTAGTAACTGGGCAAAATAACATTTTTGCGGGGCCTGAGGGAAAAGAAGCATAGCCATGAACATCACATCTTTTCTCTACGTCTGTGTCTGGGACACAGATTTATCCAACCTCACTCTGATATTACTGAAACTTTCACCCAGTCAGTTATTGGTGGTGCCAACAGGGCCACCATCATATGTCTGCATTCCTAATATAGTTTCCTCTTGGGAAAAACATTCAGCCACCGACATGTTGACACACATGTACCAAGTACCCACAGACACATCGGCTTATGGGGGATAGACCTACAGTAAATCTGTCAGAGGGACAGATGGGATTTTTCAGCTCACAACCCAGCGTCAAAAGTACACAGTCTGGGAAATAATAAACTCTATAGTGATAGACTTGTAACGCTCTATAGATGTGCTGGTGAGGTGAGGAAGAAGCCCCGCCGCTGTAATGGCACGCTTCTGTCCCGCTCAGAAACAAATAATTAATTACGCTGGTGGGGTAAGGACAGTGCCCAGGCACTAATGTCCACTTTTGCCAGCCTTTTGTGAGGAATTTATGCTGCCCAGGGTGCCCCCCCCCCCCCAACGCCCTGCACCCTGCAGTGCCTGTGTTTGTGTGGGAGCATGGCGCACAGCATTCCGCTCGCTGCGTGGTACCTCAGAATGCCATCTGTTCTTCTGCTACTCGCCTGTCTTCTGACTTCTGGCTCTGTAAGGGGGTGATGGCAGGCTACGGGAGTGGGCATCTAGGCATACCCAGCGATCAGCACCCTCAGGAGCTAATGGTGTCCTGTCAGCCAGAAGTAGAGCCATTGAACTCACTAGAAGTTGGTCATACTTCTCTCCCCTAAGTCCCACGAAGCAGGGAGACTGTTGCCAGCAGCCTCCCTGAAAATAAGAAAAACTAACATAAGTCTTTTCAGAGAAACTCAGTAGAGCTCCCCTGTAGTGCATCCAGTCTCACTGGGCACAATTCTAAAACTGGAGTCTGGAGGAGGGGCATAGAGGGAGGAGACAGTTCACACCCTTTGAAAGTCTTAAAGTGCCCATGTCTCCTGCGGATCCCGTCTATACCCCATGGTTCTTAATGTGATCCCAGCATCCTCTAGGACGTATGAGAAAACAAATAACGCACACACGAGGAGAGAACAAAGGAAGCTATAAGGAGGGGAGGGGAAGGGGGGGTAAGGTAAGGTAGTAAAGGCATATTGGATAAACTTCAACCTTATACATATTCATTAATGTACCAGTAGTTAGAAGTAGAAGAGCTCTAACAGAAACCACAAAGCTTATCTAAAGCCACACCACACTGGATATGCCCAATCTCATTTGATCTTTGAAGCAAAGCAGTATTGGACTTTGTTACTACCAAGCAGTCTCCCATCCATGTATTATCAGATTCTTAAGGTGTTTTTAAACTACCAACACCCTTTTCTTGGTACATTTAATTTTTACATGTATTCTTTTATGTACCAGAAGTTAGAAGTAGAAAAGCTCTAACAGAAACCACCAGCTCATCTACAGCCACAGCACACTGGATTTGCCCAATCTCTCCTGATCATGGAAGCTGAGCAGTGTTGGTCCTGGTTTTAGTACTTGGATGGGAGACCACCAGGAAATACCAGGAGCTGTGTGTATTTTTACAATACCAACACCGTTCTCTTGATGCATTCCATTTTGAAACATTGGGGCAGATCTATTAAGCCTGGTGAACTGATAAAGTGCAAGGTGATAAAGTACCAGCCAGTCAGCTCCTAACTGTCATTTTTCAAACCCAGCCTGTGACATGGCAATTAGGAGCTGATTGGCTGGTACTTTATCACCATGCAAATTATTATTCCACCAGGTTTAATAAATCGGCCGCTTATTCATTTATGTACTAGTAGTTAGAAGTAGAGATGAGCGCCTGAAATTTTTCGGGTTTTGTGTTTTGGTTTTGGGTTCGGTTCCGCGGCCGTGTTTTGGGTTCGACCGCGTTTTGGCAAAACCTCACCAAATTTTTTTTGTCGGATTCGGGTGTGTTTTGGATTCGGGTGTTTTTTTAAAAAAACACTAAAAAACAGCTTAAATCATAGAATTTGGGGGTCATTTTGATCCCATAATATTATTAACCTCAAAAACCATAATTTCCACTCATTTTCAGTCTATTCTGAATACCTCACACCTCACAATATTATTTTTAGTCCTAAAATTTGCACCAAGGTCGCTGGATGACTAAGCTAAGCGACACTAGTGGCCGACACAAACACCTGGCCCATCTAGGAGTGGCACTGCAGTGTCACGCAGGATGTCCCTTCCAAAAAACCCTCCCCAATCAGCACATGACGCAAAGAAAAAAAGAGGCGCAATGAGGTAGCTGACTGTGTGAGTAAGATAAGCGACCCTAGTGGCCGACACAAACACCGGGCCCATTTAGGAGTGGCACTGCAGTGTCACGCAGGATGTCCCTTCCAAAAAACCCTCCCCAATCAGCACATGACGCAAAGAAAAAAAGAGGCGCAATGAGGTAGCTGACTGTGTGAGTAAGATTAGCGACCCTAGTGGCCGACACAAACACCGGGCCCATTTAGGAGTGGCACTGCAGTGTCACGCAGGATGTCCCTTCCAAAAAACCCTCCCCAATCAGCACATGACGCAAAGAAAAAAAGAGGCGCAATGAGGTAGCTGACTGTGTGAGTAAGATTAGCGACCCTAGTGGCCGACACAAACACCGGGCCCATTTAGGAGTGGCACTGCAGTGTCACGCAGGATGTCCCTTCCAAAAAACCCTCCCCAATCAGCACATGACGCAAAGAAAAAAAGAGGCGCAATGAGGTAGCTGACTGTGTGAGTAAGATTAGCGACCCTAGTGGCCGACACAAACACCGGGCCCATTTAGGAGTGGCACTGCAGTGTCACGCAGGATGTCCCTTCCAAAAAACCCTCCCCAATCAGCACATGACGCAAAGAAAAAAAGAGGCGCAATGAGGTAGCTGACTGTGTGAGTAAGATTAGCGACCCTAGTGGCCGACACAAACACCGGGCCCATTTAGGAGTGGCACTGCAGTGTCACGCAGGATGTCCCTTCCAAAAAACCCTCCCCAAACAGCACATGACGCAAAGAAAAATAAAAGAAAAAAGAGGTGCAAGATGGAATTGTCCTTGGGCCCTCCCACCCACCCTTATGTTGTATAAACAAAACAGGACATGCACACTTTAACCAACCCATCATTTCAGTGACAGGGTCTGCCACACGACTGTGACTGATATGACGGGTTGGTTTGGACCCCCCCCAAAAAAGAAGCAATTAATCTCTCCTTGCACAAACTGGCTCTACAGAGGCAAGATGTCCACCTCATCATCACCCTCCGATATATCACCGTGTACATCCCCCTCCTCACAGATTATCAATTCGTCCCCACTGGAATCCACCATCTCAGCTCCCTGTGTACTTTGTGGAGGCAATTGCTGCTGGTCAATGTCTCCGCGGAGGAATTGATTATAATTCATTTTAATGAACATCATCTTCTCCACATTTTCTGGATGTAACCTCGTACGCCGATTGCTGACAAGGTGAGCGGCGGCACTAAACACTCTTTCGGAGTACACACTTGTGGGAGGGCAACTTAGGTAGAATAAAGCCAGTTTGTGCAATGGCCTCCAAATTGCCTCTTTTTCCTGCCAGTATAAGTATGGACTGTGTGACGTGCCTACTTGGATGCGGTCACTCATATAATCCTCCACCATTCTTTCAATGGTGAGAGAATCATATGCAGTGACAGTAGACGACATGTCCGTAATCGTTGTCAGGTCCTTCAGTCCGGACCAGATGTCAGCATCAGCAGTCGCTCCAGACTGCCCTGCATCACCGCCAGCGGGTGGGCTCGGAATTCTGAGCCTTTTCCTCGCACCCCCAGTAGCGGGAGAATGTGAAGGAGGAGATGTTGACAGGTCGCGTTCCGCTTGACTTGACAATTTTCTCACCAGCAGGTCTTTCAACCCCAGCAGACTTGTGTCTGCCGGAAAGAGAGATCCAAGGTAGGCTTTAAATCTAGGATCGAGCACGGTGGCCAAAATGTAGTGCTCTGATTTCAACAGATTGACCGCCCGTGAATCCTTGTTAAGCGAATTAAGGGCTCCATCCACAAGTCCCACATGCCTAGCGGAATCGCTCCGTGTTAGCTCCTCCTTCAATGTCTCCAGCTTCTTCTGCAAAAGCCTGATGAGGGGAATGACCTGACTCAGGCTGGCAGTGTCTGAACTGACTTCACGTGTGGCAAGTTCAAAGGGCATCAGAACCTTGCACAACGTTGAAATCATTCTCCGCTGCGCTTGAGACAGGTGCATTCCACCTCCTATATCGTGCTCAATTGTATAGGCTTGAATGGCCTTTTGCTGCTCCTCCAACCTCTGAAGCATATAGAGGGTTGAATTCCACCTCGTTACCACTTCTTGCTTCAGATGATGGCAGGGCAGGTTCAGTAGTTTTTGGTGGTGCTCCAGTCTTCTGTACGTGGTGCCTGTACGCCGAAAGTGTCCCGCAATTTTTCTGGCCACCGACAGCATCTCTTGCACGCCCCTGTCGTTTTTTAAATAATTCTGCACCACCAAATTCAAGGTATGTGCAAAACATGGGACGTGCTGGAATTTGCCCATATTTAATGCACACACAATATTGCTGGCGTTGTCCGATGCCACAAATCCACAGGAGAGTCCAATTGGGGTAAGCCATTCCGCGATGATCTTCCTCAGTTGCCGTAAGAGGTTTTCAGCTGTGTGCGTATTCTGGAAACCGGTGATACAAAGCGTAGCCTGCCTAGGAAAGAGTTGGCGTTTGCGAGATGCTGCTACTGGTGCCGCCGCTGCTGTTCTTGCGGCGGGAGTCCATACATCTACCCAGTGGGCTGTCACAGTCATATAGTCCTGACCCTGCCCTGCTCCACTTGTCCACATGTCCGTGGTTAAGTGGACATTGGGTACAACTGCATTTTTTAGGACACTGGTGAGTCTTTTTCTGAGGTCCGTGTACATTCTCGGTATCGCCTGCCTAGAGAAGTGAAACCTAGATGGTATTTGGTAACGGGGGCACACTGCCTCAATAAATTGTCTAGTTCCCTGTGAACTAACGGCGGATACCGGACGCACGTCTAACACCAACATAGTTGTCAAGGCCTCAGTTATCCGCTTTGCAGCAGGATGACTGCTGTGATATTTCATCTTCCTCGCAAAGGACTGTTGAACAGTCAATTGCTTACTGGAAGTAGTACAAGTGGGCTTACGACTTCCCCTCTGGGATGACCATCGACTCCCAGCAGCAACAACAGCAGCGCCAGCAGCAGTAGGCGTTACACGCAAGGATGCATCGGAGGAATCCCAGGCAGGAGAGGACTCGTCAGAATTGCCAGTGACATTGCCTGCAGGACTATTGGCATTCCTGGGGAAGGAGGAAATTGACACTGAGGGAGTTGGTGGGGTGGTTTGCGTGAGCTTGGTTACAAGAGGAAGGGATTTACTGGTCAGTGGACTGCTTCCGCTGTCACCCAAAGTTTTTGAACTTGTCACTGACTTATTATGAATGCGCTGCAGGTGACGTATAAGGGAGGATGTTCCGAGGTGGTTAACGTCCTTACCCCTACTTATTACAGCTTGACAAAGGGAACACACGGCTTGACACCTGTTGTCCGCATTTCTGTTGAAATAGTTCCACACCGAAGAGCTGATTTTTTTGGTATTTTCACCAGGCATGTCAACGGCCATATTCCTCCCACGGACAACAGGTGTCTCCCCGGGTGCCTGACTTAAACAAACCACCTCACCATCAGAATCCTCCTGGTCAATTTCCTCCCCAGCGCCAGCAACACCCATATCCTCCTCATCCTGGTGTACTTCAACACTGACATCTTCAATCTGGGGGTGTGCAAATGGTGGAAGGCGCATGCTCTTCACGTCCAGTGTTGGGAAGGTCAGGCATCGCAACCGACACAATTGGACTCTCCTTGTGGATTTGGGATTTCGAAGAACGCACAGTTCTTTGCGGTGCTACTGCTTTTGCCAGCTTGAGTCTTTTCATTTTTCTAGCGAGAGGCTGAGTGCCTCCATCCTCATGTGAAGCTGAACCACTAGCCATGAACATAGGCCAGGGCCTCAGCCGTTCCTTGCCACTCCGTGTGGTAAATGGCATATTGGCAAGTTTACGCTTCTCCTCCGACAATTTTATTTTAGGTTTTGGAGTCCTTTTTTTACTGATATTTGGTGTTTTGGATTTGACATGCTCTGTACTATGACATTGGGCATCGGCCTTGGCAGACGACGTTGCTGGCATTTCATCGTCTCGGCCATGACTAGTGGCAGCAGCTTCAGCACGAGGTGGAAGTGGATCTTGATCTTTCCCTAATTTTGGAACCTCAACATTTTTGTTCTCCATATTTTAATAGGCACAACTAAAAGGCACCTCAGGTAAACAATGGAGATGGATGGATACTAGTATACAATTATGGACGGACTGCCGAGTGCCGACACAGAGGTAGCTACAGCCGTGAACTACCGTACTGTGTCTGCTGCTAATATAGACTGGTTGATAAAGAGATGTCGTAGTATGTATGTATGAAGAAGAAAGAAAAAAAAAACCACGGTTAGGTGGTATACAATTATGGACGGACTGCCGAGTGCCGACACAGAGGTAGCCACAGCCGTGAACTACCGTACTGTACTGTGTCTGCTGCTAATATAGACTGGTTGATAAAGAGATGTCGTAGTATGTATGTATGAAGAAGAAAGAAAAAAAAAACACGGGTAGGTGGTATACAATTATGGACGGACTGCCGAGTGCCGACACAGAGGTAGCCACAGCCGTGAACTACCGTACTGTACTGTGTCTGCTGCTAATATAGACTGGTTGATAAAGAGATGTAGTAGTATGTATGTATGAAGAAGAAAGAAAAAAAAACCACGGGTAGGTGGTATACAATTATGGACGGACTGCCGAGTGCTGACACAGAGGTAGCCACAGCCGTGAACTACCGTACTGTACTGTGTCTGCTGCTAATATAGACTGGTTGATAAAGAGATGTCGTAGTATGTATGTATGAAGAAGAAAGAAAAAAAAACCACGGTTAGGTGGTATACAATTATGGACGGACTGCCGAGTGCCGACACAGAGGTAGCCACAGCCGTGAACTACCGTACTGTACTGTGTCTGCTGCTAATATAGACTGGTTGATAAAGAGATGTCGTAGTATGTATGTATAAAGAAGAAAGAAAAAAAAACCACGGTTAGGTGGTATACAATTATGGACGGACTGCCGAGTGCCGACACAGAGGTAGCCACAGCCGTGAACTACCGTACTGTACTGTGTCTGCTGCTAATATAGACTGGTTGATAAAGAGATGTCGTAGTATGTATGTATGAAGAAGAAAGAAAAAAAAACCACGGTTAGGTGGTATACAATTATGGACGGACTGCCGAGTGCCGACACAGAGGTAGCCACAGCCGTGAACTACCGTACTGTACTGTGTCTGCTGCTAATATAGACTGGTTGATAAAGAGATGTCGTAGTATGTATGTATAAAGAAGAAAGAAAAAAAAACCACGGTTAGGTGGTATACAATTATGGACGGACTGCCGAGTGCCGACACAGAGGTAGCCACAGCCGTGAACTACCGTACTGTACTGTGTCTGCTGCTAATATAGACTGGTTGATAAAGAGATGTCGTAGTATGTATGTATGAAGAAGAAAGAAAAAAAAACCACGGTTAGGTGGTATACAATTATGGACGGACTGCCGAGTGCCGACACAGAGGTAGCCACAGCCGTGAACTACCGTACTGTACTGTGTCTGCTGCTAATATAGACTGGTTGATAAAGAGATGTCGTAGTATGTATGTATAAAGAAGAAAGAAAAAAAAACCACGGTTAGGTGGTATACAATTATGGACGGACTGCCGAGTGCCGACACAGAGGTAGCCACAGCCGTGAACTACCGTACTGTACTGTGTCTGCTGCTAATATAGACTGGTTGATAAAGAGATGTAGTAGTATGTATGTATAAAGAAGAAAGAAAAAAAAACCACGGGTAGGTGGTATACAATTATGGATGGACTGCCGAGTGCCGACACAGAGGTAGCTACAGCCGTGAACTACCGTACTGTGTCTGCTGCGACTGGATGATAAATAATGATATAAAAAATATATATATATCACTACTGCAGCCGGACAGGTATATATATTATATAATGACGGACCTGCTGGACACTGTCTGTCAGCAGAATGAGTTTTTTATAGAATAAAAAAAAAAACACCACACAAGTGAAGTCACACGACGAGTGTTTAACTTTTTCAGGCAATCACAATATAGTATACTACTAACTATACTGGTGGTCAGTGTGGTCAGGTCACTGGTCAGTCACACTGGCAGTGGCACTCCTGCAGCAAAAGTGTGCACTGTTTAATTTTAATATAATATGTACTCCTGGCTCCTGCTATAACCTATAACTGGCACTGCAGTGCTCCCCAGTCTCCCCCACAATTATAAGCTGTGTGAGCTGAGCACAGTCAGATATATAATATATACATAGATGATGCAGCACACTGGGCTGAGCAGTGCACACAGATATGGTATGTGACTGTCTTGTACTCCTGGCTCCTGCTATAACCTATAACTGGCACTGCAGTGCTCCCCAGTCTCCCCCACAATTATAAGCTGTGTGAGCTGAGCACAGTCAGATATATAATATATACATAGATGATGCAGGCATGCAGCACACTGGGCTGAGCAGTGCACACAGATATGGTATGTGACTGAGTCACTGTGTGTACCGTTTTTTTCAGGCAGAGAACGGATATATTAAATAAAACAACTGCACTGCTGGTGGTCACTGTGGTCAGTCACTAAACTCTGCACTCTCTTCTACAGTATCAGCCTCAGGTCAATCTCTCTCTCTCTCTCCTAATCTAAATGGAGAGGACGCCAGCCACGTCCTCTCCCTATCAATCTCAATGCACGTGTGAAAATGGCGGCGACGCGCGGCTCCTTATATAGAATCCGAGTCTCGCGAGAATCCGACAGCGTCATGATGACGTTCGGGCGCGCTCGGGTTAACCGAGCAAGGCGGGAAGATCCGAGTCGCTCGGACCCGTGAAAAAAAACATGAAGTTCGTGCGGGTTCGGATTCAGAGAAACCGAACCCGCTCATCTCTAGTTAGAAGTAGAAGAACTCTAACAGAAACCACTAAGCTCATCTACAGCCACACCACACTGTATATGCCCAATATCACCTGATCTTAGGCCTGGTTTGTTCTTGGATGTGAGACCACCTGGGAATACCAGGTGCTGTAGGTAGTTTTATACTACCAACACCGTTCTCTTGATGCATTCTATTTTGAAACTTATTCATTGATGTAGAAGTTAGAAACAGCAAAAATCATCTACAGCCGCATCACACTGGATATGTCCAATCTCATCTGATGTTGGAAGCTAAGCAGTGTTGTGCCTGGTTAGTTTTTGGATTTCAGGTCCTGCCTTCTGGTTTGGCCACGGCACCTCGGAAATTCACCAAGGTCATGGCCGTGATGACGACCCTTCACCATCCGTGGACCAGGGAGGAATCTCTCCTCCCGATAAACATTCTGGAATTGCGGGCAGTGTTCAATTCATTGATACTGGCCCTGCCTCTAGTACAGAACAGGCCTGTTCAAGTACAATCGGACAACGCCACCACGGTAGTGTACACAAATCATCAAGTCGGCACTCGAAACTGCATGGCAAAGCTGGAAGTATAAAAAAATCCTCAGTTGGGTAGAACGTCATCTGCCAGCAATATCGGCAGTGTTCATTCCCGGAGTCCTCAACTGGGAAGCGGATTTCCTCAGTCGTCAGGACGTTCACGCTGGAGAGTGGAGAGGCTGCAGCAGAAATATCTGCACTGGTGTCAGTAGGTGACTGAGGCAGGGATGACTGGGAGATAGTGGGTGACTGAAGCATGTATGAGTGGGATATAGTGGGTGACTGAAGCCGGGGTGACTGGGAGATAGTGGGTGACTGATGCAGGGGTGACAGTGATAGTGGGTGACTTAGGCAGGGGTGACAGGGAGATAGTGGGTTACTGAGGGAGGGGTGATAGGAAGGGGTTGGGTAAGTATGGGAAGAAAGTGGGTGACAGGGATAATAAATGAATAAGGCAGGGATGATAGGGAGATAGTGGATGACTGTGGCAGGGGTGACAGGGACAGTAAGAGACTGAGGCAGGGGTCGCAGGTATAGTGGTTGACTGAGGCAGCGGTGACTGGGAGATAGTGGGTAACTGAGGCAGGGGTGGCAGGGAAAGTGTGCGACTCAGGCAGGGGTGATAGGGAGATAGTGGGCAGCATATCTCTGCCTCACTGCAGCAGCACATTCCTGCTTCACTGACAGCAGCACATCCATGCAACGTTGACCTAGATGGCATTTGGTACCGGGGACACAGTACCTCAATCAAGTCTCTAGTTGCCTCTGAATTAACGATGGATACCGGAACCACGTTTCTCACCACCCAGGCTGACAAGACCTGAGTTATCCGCTTTGCAGCAGGATGACTGCTGTGATATTTCATCTTCCTCGCAAAGGACTGTTGGACAGTCAATTGCCTACTGGAAGTAGTACACCTTTAAGAATGGGTTAGATAAATTCCTATTGGATAAGGATATCCAGGGGTATGGTGCATAGTCATGCATTATAATTACTATAAATAGGGATAAAATGCAATGGCTGACAGCAGCATCAGTCAGACATTTTAGTAAAATCATCATGCATAGGACACCACAAATAGGTTGAACTCGATGGACAATTGTCTTTTTTCAACCTCAGATACTATGTTACTATGTTACTGTGTAATATTTGAAGAAACAAAATAAAATAAAGCTATGTATTGGGTTTCACTAACAAGCACATTGGAAGACTTGACTACTGTTAAAAGACATGCATTACATGGTATAGAGCCACAAACCACAATGTAGTAAAATAAAAACAAACTTACATGTGTATCAAACCTATGTGAGGCTTACATTGATAGTGCAAGATCAACACTCTATCAACTGTGCAAACTAGACTGCACATAAATGCCATAAAATTTATCTGAGATTTTAGTAAATAAGGCCTGTTGCTGTCCGGGTCACACAGCCGTCACGGCCCCGCCCCCATACGGTCCGGTCATGTCTGCGTTGTCCTGACTGTGCCCCCAAAATGGCGGCACAACGCCGCTGGCCCGACTCCTCCTGCCCAGTGACCGCCTCTACCTGTCAATCAGGCAGAGGCGCTCACTGGGCAGAGATGCTGATCGCATCTCTGGCATGTGCCGGTGCACTGTGGCACCAGCACACACGCACTTCAGACCTGATCTCCTGTTGTGTGAATATGCACAGCAGGGATCAGGTCTTAATTAGGCCCTATATACAGCTGTCAGTAAAGCAGGGATGTGCTGCTGCCAGTGAGGCAGGGATGTTCTGCTGTCAGTGAAGCAGTGATGTGCTGCTGTCAGTGAAGCAGTGATGCGCTGCTGTCAGCGAGGCAGTGATGTGCTGCTGTCAGCGAGGCAGGGATGTGCTGCTATAAGTGAGGCAGGGATGTGCTGCCGTCAATGAGGCAGGGATGTGCTGCCGTCAATGTTGCAGGGATGTGTTGCTGTCAACGTTGCAGGGATGTGCTGCTGTCAGTGAAGCAGGAATGTGCTGCTGCAGTGAGGCAGAGATATGCTGCCCACTATCTCCCTATCACCCCTGCCTGAGTCGCACACTTTCCCTGTCACCCCTGCCTCAGTTACCCACTATCTCCCAGTCACCGCTGCCTCAGTCAACCACTATACCTGCGACCCCTGCCTCAGTCTCTTACTGTCCCTGTCACCCCTGCCACAGTCATCCACTATCTCCTTATCATCCCTGCCTTATTCATTTATTATCCCTGTCACCCACTTTCTTCCCATACTTACCCAACCCCTTCCTATCACCCCTCCCTCAGTAACCCACTATCTCCCTGTCACCCCTGCCTAAGTCACCCACTATCACTGTCACCCCTGCATCAGTCACCCACTATCTCCCAGTCACCCCGGCTTCAGTCACCCACTATATCCCACTCATACATGCTTCAGTCACCCACTATCTCCCAGTCATCCCTGCCTCAGTCACCTACTGACACCAGTGCAGATATTTCTGCTGCAGCCTCTCCACTCTCCAGCGTGAACGTCCTGACGACTGAGGAAATCCGCTTCCCAGTTGAGGACTCCGGGAATGAACACTGCCGATATTGCTGGCAGATGACGTTCTACCCAACTGAGGATTTTTTTATACTTCCAGCTTTGCCATGCAGTTTCGAGTGCCGACTTGATGATTTGTGTACACTACCGTGGTGGCGTTGTCCGATTGTACTTGAACAGGCCTGTTCTGTACTAGAGGCAGGGCCAGTATCAATGAATTGAACACTGCCCGCAATTCCAGAATGTTTATCGGGAGGAGAGATTCCTCCCTGGTCCACGGATGGTGAAGGGTCGTCATCACGGCCATGACCTTGGTGAATTTCCGAGGTGCCGTGGCCAAACCAGAAGGCAGGACCTGAAATCCAAAAACTAACCAGGCACAACACTGCTTAGCTTCCAACATCAGATGAGATTGGACATATCCAGTGTGATGCGGCTGTAGATGATTTTTGCTGTTTCTAACTTCTACATCAATGAATAAGTTTCAAAATAGAATGCATCAAGAGAACGGTGTTGGTAGTATAAAACTACCTACAGCACCTGGTATTCCCAGGTGGTCTCACATCCAAGAACAAACCAGGCCTAAGATCAGGTGATATTGGGCATATACAGTGTGGTGTGGCTGTAGATGAGCTTAGTGGTTTCTGTTAGAGTTCTTCTACTTCTAACTACTAGTACATAAATGAATAAGCGGACGATTTATTAAACCTGGTGGAATGATAATTTGCATGGTGATAAAGTACCAGCCAATCAGCTCCTAATTGCCATGTCACAGGCTGGGTTTGAAAAATGACAGTTAGGAGCTGATTGGCTGGTACTTTATCACCTTGCACTTTATCAGTTCACCAGGCTTAATAGATCTGCCCCAATGTTTCAAAATGGAATGCATCAAGAGAACGGTGTTGGTATTGTAAAAATACACACAGCTCCTGGTATTTCCTGGTGGTCTCCCATCCAAGTACTAAAACCAGGACCAACACTGCTCAGCTTCCATGATCAGGAGAGATTGGGCAAATCCAGTGTGCTGTGGCTGTAGATGAGCTGGTGGTTTCTGTTAGAGCTTTTCTACTTCTAACTTCTGGTACATAAAAGAATACATGTAAAAATTAAATGTACCAAGAAAAGGGTGTTGGTAGTTTAAAAACACTTAAAGAATCTGATAATACATGGATGGGAGACTGCTTGGTAGTAACAAAGTCCAATACTGCTTTGCTTCAAAGATCAAATGAGATTGGGCATATCCAGTGTGGTGTGGCTTTAGATAAGCTTTGTGGTTTCTGTTAGAGCTCTTCTACTTCTAACTACTGGTACATTAATGAATATGTATAAGGTTGTAGTTTATCCAATATGCCTTTACTACCTTACCTTACCCCCCCCCTCCCCTCCCCTCCTTATAGCTTCCTTTGTTCTCTCCTCGTGTGTGCGTTATTTGTTTTCTCATACGTCCTAGAGGATGCTGGGATCACATTAAGAACCATGGGGTATAGACGGGATCCGCAGGAGACATGGGCACTTTAAGACTTTCAAAGGGTGTGAACTGTCTCCTCCCTCTATGCCCCTCCTCCAGACTCCAGTTTTAGAATTGTGCCCAGTGAGACTGGATGCACTACAGGGGAGCTCTACTGAGTTTCTCTGAAAAGACTTATGTTAGTTTTTCTTATTTTCAGGGAGGCTGCTGGCAACAGTCTCCCTGCTTCGTGGGACTTAGGGTAGAGAAGTATGACCAACTTCTAGTGAGTTCAATGGCTCTACTTCTGGCTGACAGGACACCATTAGCTCCTGAGGGTGCTGATCGCTGGGTACGCCTAGATGCCCACTCCCGTAGCCTGCCATCACCCCCTTACAGAGCCAGAAGTCAGAAGACAGGCGAGTAGCAGAAGAACAGATGGCATTCTGAGGTACCACGCAGCGAGCGGAATGCTGTGCGCCATGCTCCCACACAAACACAGGCACTGCAGGGTGCAGGGCGTTGGGTGGGGGGGGGCACCCTGGGCAGCATAAATTCCTCACAAATGGCTGGCAAAAGTGGACATTAGTGCCTGGGCACTGTCCTTACCCCACCAGCGTAATTAATTATTTGTTTCTGAGCGGGACAGAAGCGTGCCATTACAGCGGCGGGGCTTCTTCCTCACCTCACCAGCACATCTATAGAGCGTTACAAGTCTATCACTATAGAGTTTATTATTTCCCAGACTGTGTACTTTTGACGCTGGGTTGTGAGCTGAAAAATCCCATCTGTCCCTCTGACAGATTTACTGTAGGTCTATCCCCCATAAGCCGATGTGTCTGTGGGTACTTGGTACATGTGTGTCAACATGTCGGTGGCTGAATGTTTTTCCCAAGAGGAAACTATATTAGGAATGCAGACATATGATGGTGGCCCTGTTGGCACCACCAATAACTGACTGGGTGAAAGTTTCAGTAATATCAGAGTGAGGTTGGATAAATCTGTGTCCCAGACACAGACGTAGAGAAAAGATGTGATGTTCATGGCTATGCTTCTTTTCCCTCAGGCCCCGCAAAAATGTTATTTTGCCCAGTTACTACACACTGATACTGACTCGGATACTGATTCCTATGTCGACCATAATATTTCCTGATTAGATCCAATATTGGCAAGGAGCATTCAGTACATGATTGTGGATATTAAGGACATATTAACATCACTGAGGACCCTGCTGTTCCTGACAAAGGGGTCTATATGTATGTATATATAGATATATAATGAAAGCTGATGTAACGTTCCTCCATCTCTGTTTGAGAAAGTCTGGGCCAGCTCGACAAGATGGTTTCAAATCCCCAAAAGGTTTCCGGTTGTTTATTAATTTCCTGCCGCGGACAGAATAAAGTGGGAATCACCCCCTGTTCTGCATGGGGCCCTGTCACAAATCCAGCGGATCGTATGCAGGAAGCTACATTATTTCTAGTTATGTAACCACGGGTACATTACTTAGACCTGCCATTACATGCGCATGGGTGAGTAGTAGTATTCAAGAATTGGTCGAATACCTTATCATCCGATATAGATATCCTGGAGACATGGGGTGCTCCTTACGTTGGATCATATCAAGGACACTGCAGCATACTTACGACTGCAAGGGATATAGGACTCTTGAGTTCACGGGCCAATTTCATGGCAGTCTCGGATAGGAGGGCATTGTGGATTCACCAAGGGAATGCTGATGCTGACTCCAAGAAGAAAGGGAGTCTCTTCCCTATGAAGGTGAAGCCTTGTTTGGCGACGGCCTAGTTAATTTGATCCCGGCAGCTCCTGCAGGTAAGTCAACCTTCTTGCCCTATGTTCCCTCTCAACGGATGAAGACGCATCATTATCTAACGCAGTCATTTTGGCCCAATAGATATGCAAGAAGTTAAGATTCCCCTTTCTTTGCAGGTAGAGGAAGGAGAAGAGGGAAGAGGTCTGTAGCCTCTTCAAGATCGCAGGAGCAGAGATCGTCCTCTGCTTCTGCCAAATCCACTGCATGACGCTGGGGCTCTCTTGCAGGAGCCCACACCAGTGGGGGCACGTCTAAAACACTTCAGTCAGTTCTGGATTAATTTGGACCTGGACTCGTGGGTTTTACAAATAGTGTCCCAAGGGTACAAACTGGGGTTTCAAGACGTTCCCCCTCACCGATTGTTCAAATCGGCCTTAGTCAGCAGGGAGAAGGCTTTTATTCAAGCCTCTTCGTGGTCCCGAAGCCGGAAGGCTCAGTCAGACCAATCTGAAATCTGAAATCCCTCAATTTCTACCTAAAGAAATTCAATTTCAAGATGGAATCTCTCAGGGTAGGGATCTCCAGTCCGGAGGAAGGAGATTTCATGGTTTTGGTAGACATAAGGATGCCTACTTACATGTTCCGTTTAGCCACTGCATCAAGCTACCTGAGGTTTGCAATTCAGTATTGTCATTACCAATTTCAGACGTTGCTGTTTGGTCTGTCCACGGCTCCGAGGATTTTCACCAGGGTGATGGCGGAAATGATGGTTCTCCTTCGCAAGCAAGGAGTCACAATTATCCCGTACTTGGATGATCTCTTGATAAAGGCGAGATCCAGGGACCAGTTGTTGCAAAACATTGCACTCTCCCTGACAGTTCTTCAACAACATGGTTGGCTCCTAAACTTGCCAAAATCGCAGTTGGTCCCAATGACGCGGTTGTTGTTTTTGGGAGTGATACTGGACACAGAAGAGGTTTTCTTCCAGTGGAAAGGCTATGGAGATCCAGAGTCTGGTCAAACAAATTCTGAAACCAGCAAGAGTGTTAATCCATCAATGCATTCGGTTGCTGGGGAAGATGGTTGCGGCCTACGAGGCCATTCAGTTTGGCAGGTTCCATGCTAGAGTGTTCCAGTGGGACCTGTTGGACAAGTGGTCCGGATCCCACCTACACATGCACCGGAGGATAATCCTATCTTCCAAGACCAGAATATCACTCCATTGGCGGCTGCACAGTTCTCACCTCCTAGAGGGGCGATGGTTCGGGATCCAGGACTGGATCCTAGGGACCACGGATGCAACCCTCCGAGGCTGGGGAGCAGTCACACAGGGGGAAAACATCCAAGGAAGATGGTCAAGTCGGGAAAGTTGTCTCCACATAAATGTTCTGGAGTTAAGGGCCATTTAATAACTGCAGACACAGTACGCACTGGGACGGGTGCCCTGCATCCTCTACGGACTAAGAGAAAAGGATTTACCGGTAGGTATTAAAATCCTATTTTCTCTAACGTCCTAGAGGATGCTGGGGACTCTGTAAGGACCATGGGGATAGACGGGCTCCGCAGGAGACATGGGCACTTTAAGAAAGACTTTAGTTCTGGGTGTGCAGTGGCTCCTCCCTCTATGCCCCTCCTCCATACCTCAGTTTGATACTGTGCCCAGTGGAAACTGTGTGCTTTTCAGGAGCTCTCCTGAGCTTTCTGACAGAAAGTATTTTGTTAGGTTTTTAATTTTCAGGGAGCACTGCTGGCAACAGACTCCCTGCATCGAGGGACTGAGGGGAGAGAAGCAGCCCTACTCTCTGAGTTGCAAGGTCCTGCTTCTTAGGCTACTGGACACCATTAGCTCCAGCGGGATTGGTACGCAGGATCTCACCCTCGCCGTCCGTCCCAGAGCCGCGCCGCCGTCCCCCTCGCAGAGCCGGAAGATAGAAGCCGGGTGAGTATGAGAAGAAAAGAGACTTCAGCGGTGGCAGAAGACTTCATGATCTTCACTGAAGTAACGCACAGCACTGCAGCTGTGCGCCATTGCTCCCATACACCTCACATACTCTGGTCACTGTAAGGGTGCAGGGCGCCCTGGGCAGCAATATAAACCTCTTTTTGCCAAAAATATAACATATATACAGCTGAGCACTGTATATATGTATGAGCCCACGCCAATTTTACAGTTTAAGCGGGACAGAAGCCCGCCGCCGAGGGGGCGGGGCTTCTCCCTCAGCACTCACCAGCGCCATTTTTTCTCCACAGCACCGCTGAGGCAGCTCCCCAGACTCTCGCCTGCTGAAACCACGATAGACAAGAGGGTTGAAAAGAGGGGGGGGGGCACATAATTCGGCGCAAATTACATACAGCAGCACTACTGGGCAAACATTAAGTTACTGTGTTATTCCTGGGTTATATAGCGCTGGGGTGTGTGCTGGCATACTCTCTCTCTCTGTCTCTCCAAAGGGCCTTGTGGGGAAACTGTTTTCAGAAAAAGCATTCCCTGTGTGTGTGGTGTGTCGGTACACGTGTGTCGACATGTCTGAGGAAGAAGGCTATATTAGAGAGGAGCGGGAGCAAATTAATGTGGTGTCTCTGCGACAGCTGATTGGATGGATATGTGGAATGTTTTAAATGCTAGTGTAAACTCAGTGCACAAAAGATTAGACAAGGCTGAAGCTTTGGGACAGTCAGGGTCTCAACCCATGCCTGATCCTATGTCGCAGGGACTGTCAGGGTCTCATAAGCGCCCACTATCCCAGATTGTTGACACAGATACTGACACGGATTCTGACTCCAGTGTCGATTACGATGATGCAAAGTTACAGCCAAAATTGGCAAAATCCATTCGATATAGGATTATGGCAATAAAAGATGTTTTGCACATCACAGAGGAACCCCCTGTCCCTGACAAGAGGGTACATAAGTACAAGGGAAAGAAGCCTGAGGTAACCTTTCCCCCCTCACACGAGCTGAACGAGTTATGTGAAAAAGCCTGGGAATCTCAAGATAAAAGACTGCAGATTTCCAAAAGGATTCTTATGGCGTATCCTTTCCCATCAATGGATAGGTTAAGATGGGAATCCTCCCCTAGGGTGGACAAAGCATTAACACGCTTATCCAAGAAGGTAGCCCTCCCGTCCCAGGATACGGCTACCCTCAAAGAGTCTGCTGACCGCAAACAGGAGATAACCCTGAAGTCCATTTATACACATTCGGGTACCTTACTCAGACCGGCAATTGCGTCGGCCTGGGTGTGTAGTGCTGTAGCAGCATGGACGGATACCTTATCTGAGGGGATGGATACCCTAGATAAGGATACTATTTTATTGACCCTGGGGCATATAAGAGATGCTGTCCTATATGTGTGTATGCAAAGTACAGGTGGTGCTGCAGGGCTCACACCCTTTTACTTGTCTTGTAGAGCAACTCTGGAGCTGTTATTGGATCCATCTGCTGCAGGCCTTCCCCCAGGAATGCTTGCACTAGTTGTTGCATTTGGTTTGTTGTTTGGGGGTGCTTCAGTATTAGGCAGCCTTCTGCCCTCCCACATTCATCTGAAAATGTGTTCTCCCTGCAGTTGTTGTCCCCAGATGAGAGTTCCCTTGTGCTTCCTCAGTTGAATCTCCTTAACTTGACGGGGGTGTGCCCGAGCAGCCGCCCTCCACAGCCCTATCCCAACACATACTTATCTTGCATATGAGATCTCTTGATCATGAAGATAGTTCTCACAGGGTGAGGTTCATCCATTACATTTTAAAGTAGGAAGGTACAAATTACATATTCGAATTACATATATGTGCTGGATTCAAATGTTTTCCCCCCTTCCTTTCTCAATTGTGCCCATCAGCAGCTATTCTTATGTTGCTGCCAATGGTTGTGACACATTTTTTTCTTCTGTGGGGTACACTGGACTCCACAAGGATTCATATTGGGGTGTAGAGTAGGATCTTGATCTGAGGCACCAACAAGCTCAAAGCTTTTGACTGTTCACAAGATACTCAGCGCCCCCTCCTCTATAACCTCGCTTCCATGAACAGGGAGCTCAGTTTGTAGTTGGTGCCTTCAGTAGCAGGCCACTTAACAGGGGGCTGCCTCAGGCAGCCTATTCTTAGCTATTAATTTTGACAAGAAAAGAAGAACTTTTTTAATAAGAATCTACAAGGGCTGCAGCAGGCTAGGTCTAATAGACATATTTACTGCAGCTCCATCACTCCCAGCGGCACAGTATACTCCAGTGCCCCGGTTGCTGGGTCACTGCAGCGGAGGCTCCGGTTTCTTCCTAAGGTCAGTCACACACACACCGCCCTCCGGGATCACGAGGCCGCTGATGAAAGGGTGGTAAGGGGCTTCTGTGCCCACTTTATACCGTGATCCAGCGTGGCTGTAGGGGGCGGGCCGTGTGCGCACTGGCGTGGACACTGATTACTGGGCAGCTGCTCCACTAGCCACCAGGGACAGTTAAGGAGCACAGCTCTGGGGGTTTTTCTCCTATATTAACCCCATTTTGTACTACCCGCAGTGCATTGTGATAGGTAATAGGGCCTGATTCAGGTTGGATTGCAATCGCAATAAGCAATCCAACTGCAAAAATTGCTAAGAGCATACGCATCCGCCTGCAGATAATGCGATCGCCTCTGCCTGTCAATCGGTGCAGGGGGGGGGAGGGGGGTCAACAACACTCCATTTCCAAGTCGGAGATGGAGCGGTGCGGGGGCAGGGTTTTCAATATTGGGTCGGCAACGGAGAAACAGGAGGCGTGGTCAGAGCGGCTGCATGACATCACATGGGCCGGACTCCGCCAGTGGAGCCCCAGCGTCATGCAGTAGATTTTGTAGAGGCCGGGGAGGACTTCTGTTCCTGGGAGCTAGCTGTGTTGTGCATCTTTTTTCCTCTGCCCCTACCTCTGGCAAGAAAGGACGCACCTCGCACTTTCTTGTTTCTTTGTGACCGAAAGGACTGCATTTGATAATGCAGAGCTTTCTTATGCTGTGAGGGAACATAAGGTAAAAAATTTGATTTTCCAGCTGTAGCTGTGCGTGTTAATGCTTTGTCCATCCTAGGGGAGGATTCCCATCGTAACCTATCCGTTGATGGGAAAGGATACGCCATAAGAATCCTTTTGGAAATCTGCAGTCTTTTATCTGGAGATTCCCAAGCTTTTTCACATAACTCGTTCAGCTCGTGTGAGGGGGGAAAGGTTACCTCAGGCTTCTTTCCCTTGTACATATGTACCCTCTTGTCAGGGACAGGGGGTTCCTCTGTGATGTGCAAAACATCTTTTATTGCCATAATCCTATATCGAATGGATTTTGCCAATTTTGGCTGTAACTTTGCATCAACGTAATCGACACTGGAGTCAGAATCCGTGTCGGTATCTGTGTCAACAATCTGGGATAGTGGGCACTTATGAGACCCTGACAGTCCCTGCGACATAGGATCAGGGATGGGTTGAGACCCTGACTGTCCCAAAGCTTCAGCCTTGTCTAATCTTTTGTGCAATGAGTTTACACTAGCATTTAAAACATTCCACATATCCATCCAATCAGGTGTCGGCGGAGACACCACATTCATTTGCTCCCGCTCCTCTCTAATATAGCCTTCTTCCTCAGACATGTCGACACACGTGTACCGACACACCACACACACACAGGGAATGCTTTTTCTGAAGACAGTTTCCCCACAAGGCCCATTGGAGAGACAGAGAGAGAGAGTATGCCAGCACACACCCCAGCGCTATATAACCCAGGAATAACACAGTAACTTAATGTTTGTCCAGTAGCGCTGCTGTATGTCATTTGCGCCGAATTATGTGCCCCCCCTCTCTTTTCAACCCTCTTGTCTACCATGGTATAAGCAGGGGAGAGTCCGGGCAGCTTCCTCTCAGCGGTGCTGTGGAGAAAAAATGGCGCTGGTGAGTGCTGAGGGAGAAGCCCCGCCCCCTCGGCGGCGGGCTTCTGTCCCGCTTAAACTGTAAAATTGGCAGGGGCTCATACATATACAGTGCCCAGCTGTATATATGTTATATTTTTGCCAAAAAGAGGTTTATATTGCTGCCCAGGGCGCCCCCCCTGCGCCCTGCACCCTTACAGTGACCGGAGTATGTGAGGTGTATGGGAGCAATGGTGCACAGCTGCAGTGCTGTGCGTTACCTCAGTGAAGATTATGAACTCTTCTGCCGCCTCTGAAGTCTTCTTTTCTTCTCATACTCACCCTGCTTCTATCTTCTGAATCTGCAAGGGGGACGGCGGCGCGGCTCTGGGACGGACGGCGAGGGTGAGATCCTGCGTACCAATCCCTCTGGAGCTAATGGTGTCCAGTAGCCTAAGAAGCAGGACCTTGCAACTCAGAGAGTAGGGCTGCTTCTCTCCCCTCAGTCCCTCGATGCAGGGAGTCTGTTGCCAGCAGTGCTCCCTGAAAATTAAAAACCTAACAAAATACTTTCTGTCAGAAAGCTCAGGAGAGCTCCTGAAAAGCACCCAGTCTCAACTGGGCACAGTATCAAACTGAGGTATGGAGGAGGGGCATAGAGGGAGGAGCCAGTGCACACCCAGAACTAAAGTCTTTCTTAAAGTGCCCATGTCTCCTGCGGAGCCCGTCTATCCCCATAGTCCTTACGGAGTCCCCAGCATACTCTAGGACATTAGAGAAACTAGAATTTTAATACCTACCGGTAAATCCTTTTCTCTTAGTCCGTAGAGGATGCTGGGCACCCGTCCCAGTGTGTACTGTGTCTGCTGTTATTAAATGGCCCTTAACTCCAGAACATTTATGTGGAGACAACTTTCCTGACTTGACCATCTTCCTTGGACGTTTTCCCCCTGTGTGACTGCTCCCCACCTCGAAAGGGTTGCATCCGTGGTCCCTAGGATCCAGTCCTGGATCCCGAACCATCGCCCCTCTAGGAGGTGAGAACTGTGCAGCCACCAATGGAGTGAGATTCTGGTCTTGGAAGACAGGATTATCCTCCGGTGCATGTGTAAGTGGGATCCGGACCACTTGTCCAACAGGTCCCACTGGAACACTCTGGCATGGAACCTGCCAAACTGAATGGCCTCGTAGGCCAAAACCATTTTCCCCAGCAACCGAATGCATTGATGGATTAACACTCTTGCTGGTTTCAGAATTTGTTTGACCAGACTCTGGATCTCCATAGCCTTTCCACTGGAGGAAAACCTCTTCTGTGTCCAGTATCACTCCCAAAAACAACAACCGCGTCATTGGGACCAACTGCGATTTTGGCAAGTTTAGGAGCCAACCATGTTGTTGAAGAACTGTCAGGGAGAGTGCAATGTTTTGCACCAACTGGTCCCTGGATCTCGCCTTTATCAGGAGAACATCCAAGTACGGGATAATTGTGACTCCTTGCTTGCGAAGGAGAACCATCATTTCCGCCATCACCCTGGTGAAAATCCTCGGAGCCGTGGACAGACCAAATGGCAACGTCTGAAATTAGTAATGACAATCCTGAATTGCAAACCTCAGGTAGCTTGATGCAGTGGCTAAATGGGAACATGTAAGTAGGCATCCTTTAAGTTTACCAAAACCATGAAATCTCCTTCCTCCGGACTGGAGATCACTACCGTGAGAGATTCCATCTTGAAATTGAATTTCTTTAGGTAGAAATTGAGGGATTTCAGATTTCAGATTGGTCTGACTGAGCCGTCCGGCTTCGGGACCACGAAGCGGCTTGAATAAAAACCTTCTCCCTGCTGACTAAGGCTGATTTGAACAATCGGTGAGGGGGAACGTCTTGAAACCCCAGTTTGTACCCTTGGGACACTATTTATAAAACCCACGAGTCCAGGTCCGAATGAATCCAGAACTGACTGAAGAGTTTTAGACGTGCCCCCACTGGTGCGGGCTCCTGCAAGAAAGCCCTAGCGTCATGCAGTGGATTTGGCAGAAGCAGAGGACAATCTCTGCTCCTGCAATCTTGAAGAGGCTACAGACCTCTTCCCTCTTCTCCTTCCTCTACCTGCAAAGAAAGGGGAATCTTAACTTCTTGCATATCTATTGGGCCAAAATGACTGCGTTAGATAATGATGCGTCTTCATCCGTTGAGAGGGAACATAGGGCAAGAAGGTTGACTTACCTGCGGGAGCTGCCGAGATCAAATTAACTAGGCCGTCGCCAAACAAGGCTTCACCTTCATAGGGAAGAGACTCCCTTTCTTCTTGGAGTCAGTATCAGCATTTCCTTGGTGAATCCAGATATACAGGGAATGGGGGGAAGGGGATGTGTTCTGCACCAGCTATTAAATTCTAAATATTTGTATGAAGAGGCCCCAATAAATGTCCATCAGTTATATTAAATATTAATTGTAGGACGTTCGGGGGTGCTACCAGAGACAAGTAATGTTATGCAGGAAAGGAGAAGAGAAAAGAATGTCTCTTTTGCTGGCGCACAAATGATGATTTAAAAATTAACTTTTAATAAATTCGTTAAAATTGTCTAAACACGAAATAAAGTACAATAAGTTTGTATAATGTAATTACCATATATAATAAATGGAAATACATTTATTAATATCAAGGTTCGCTACCTGTGTTGTGTCTTTATTATTGATCCAAATTGACTATATCAATTAGTCTGATACTGAATTACTGGACACTATGTAATATTAGTTGAATGTATATTAGTAATTCACTTGACAAATGTCAGAACCTGGCAATAGTTCTACATATCATACACTTACAGCACTCTTTCCACAATATTTTCCCTTTATTCCAGATCAAATGGTATAATCCCCCACAGTAATTATTCCTGTTGTAGTATAGTACAGTATGGTTGCTGGGGACGTCTTTAATGAAAAGAGAGGGAACATCTAATGTGTCTCCTTATGGGTAAAATACTTGCAAGCTAAGTGCTATGAATAGCATCAGCATGTAGATAAATGCTGAGTGTTAGGTGAGTAATGCAGATAAATAGGGATATCTAATAATTCTATAGAATAGTGGGTGAATTATTAGATATCCCTATTTATCTGCACCTCTAAGCACACTATTTGACTGTCCACACCCTGCTGTGCCTATTACCCATCTCCTCCACCACCCTCAACACTGACCCACACATCATTCACCCACAAAGATACAATAAAGGTAGTTTGGATAAATTAGCTAAATGAAATGGATTTAACCAATTTATCTAAATGACCATTTTTGGATGTTTTCCAGTGTTTGGGAGCAAATGGTCAATTGTCATTTGCTGCCACATATTAGCATAATTTTGTTTCAACTAGAAAAAAAAATTGGACAGATAATCTAAGTGTGGATCCAGTTTAATGCTGATTTCAGAGCCAACTATAGACTTGATTGAGGTACTGTGTCCCCGGTACCAAATACCAATTAAAATAATATTGTGAGGTGTGAGGTGTTCAAAAAAGACTGAAAATGAGTGGAAATTATGGTTATTGAGGTTAATAATACTATGGGATCAAAATGA
Source organism: Pseudophryne corroboree (assembly GCF_028390025.1). Taxonomy (NCBI): domain Eukaryota; kingdom Metazoa; phylum Chordata; class Amphibia; order Anura; family Myobatrachidae; genus Pseudophryne; species Pseudophryne corroboree. The sequence continues at coordinate 44,354 of NW_026968184.1, read as the reverse complement.
CCCCCAAATTCTATGATTTAAGCTGTTTTTTAGGGTTTTTTGAAAAAAACACCCGAATCCAAAACACACCCGAATCCGACAAAAAAATTTCGGTGAGGTTTTGCCAAAACGCGTCCGAACCCAAAACACGGCCGCGGAACCGAACCCAAAACCAAAACCCGAAAAATTTCCGGTGCACATCACTACTTAATTAGAACTTCGGTCAATGTGAATTAATTATTGGACTCAACCATGGTTATCCTTAAAACCCAGGGGTCTATTTAAGATCGATCTTAATCGATGTTGGGCTTCCAGGTTGAAAAAAACACACATTTACTAACATTTTAAAATTTATATAAAAAATCATCTGTTCGTAAATGCAGTGCACATGGTTTTGCCCAACTGCTAACAAAATTCCTGCTGCGATCAACTTGGAATTACCCCCATCGATTGATGTTTTCACACTGCTCGTTCCAACCCCAAAAACTATGAAGAGGATGGGGACATATACGCAGGGTCCATCCTGTGCATGTGCCTACATTTTCTCCGGGTGCCCCGCAGAAAATGCGAATGCCTCTGCCTGTCAATCAATAGAGGGCGTACCTTCGCAGGTATATCGCGATCATGAGCCATGTCTCCCATTTTTGTCATTATAGGTGCTCTGTGAGCTGCTGACCATGCCCCAGCCCCTCTGTCTCCCGTGAATAGACATTCGGGCTTATTCAGACCAGATCGCTTCAATTTATTTTCACCCAGCGGGCAATCAGGTCTGCACTGCACATGCGTATGCGCCACAATGCGTAGGTGCACAAGAAGATTGACAAGAAGAGGGTGTTTGTGTGGGTGGCAACTGAATGTTTCTAGGGAGTGTCCGGAAAAACACTGGAGGGACCCGGCGTTTTGTGGGAGGATTTGTGACGTCACCTCAATGGCTGAGTAAGTGCTGAGCTGTGCAGCTCTTGTGCACATGTGATCACACACCTGCACAGCAAATTTTCCCTTCCGCTGTAGGCGGCAACCACCTGATCACAGGGATGCAAAAAACACACCCTAGCGATCAGGTCTGAATTACCCACAATGTGCATATTTGCAGAGCAACAAGCTACAGGGAGCCTTCCACCCCCCCCCCCCTTCCCCATGACTATGGGACACTGGGGGGGGGGGGGGGGTTATTTGGGTTAGCTGGACATTCCCAAAAAAAGTGACTGTCCTGCAAAAATTGGGTTAGTTGGGAGGTATGTGCAAATACATTTATTGATTTATTGTTTTGCATGCAGGGTAAATACTGGCTTCTTTGACATTTAGCCACAAATGCTGCACAGTTGAATTACAGTATTACACTGCAATTAACAGTTATGCTAGGACATTCCTTCTCCCAAAATCTACCTCTCTCTGCATGTTACATCTGTCCCACAGTGGCGTGCGGTGAGGTCAGTGGCTAGTGAGGCACTACAGCCATAATGTCCGCCGAATCCTGCCGATGACCCTTAGCCAATGCCCGCTACTGCCTCTGAGCCGATACCCACTGCCACCGCCAATGGCTTACAAACTCTCCCACAATCAACTGACCCAGCCCTCCACCACTAATTTCTATCTCAGTCCGATGCCGCCAATGCCCGCTGCCTGCCTGCTCATTGTTCTTGTGATATATTATACATTTTTAAAGAAAAAAAATGAGTGTTTGGGACTGGGAAGGGTGAGGGAGGAGGACATGAATGCAATTTTGTTGTCCAGGGCTTCCATTAACTTAAAGGAGAAGGGTCTGAATGGGTTAAAAAAAATGTGTGAGGTCCCCCCTCCTTAGTATAACCAGCCTCTTTGAGCCGGTCCTGGTTATTTAAATACTGGGGGAAAAATTGGACAGAGGTTCCCCGTATTTAGACAACCAGCACCGGGCTCTTAGACGGGTCCTGGTTCCAAAAATACGTGGGACAAAATATGTAGGGGTCCCCCATATTTTTAAAACCAGCACCGGGCTCCACTAGCCAGAGAGATAATGCCACAGCCAGGGGACACTTTTATGTAGGTCCCTGCGGCCCTGGCATTACCCCTCCAACTAGTCACCCCTGGCCGGGGTTCCCTGGAGGAGTGGGGATCCCTTAAATCAAGAGGTTCCTCCCCTCGAGGCACCCAAGGGCCAGGGGTGAAGCCCGAGGCTGTCCCCAGCACCCCTGGGTGGTGGGTGCCGGGCTGATAGCCATATGTGTAAAAAAAGAATATTGTTTTTTTGTTGTGGAACTACAAGGCCCAGCAAGCCTCCCCCACTTGCTGGTACTTGGAGAACCTCAAGTACCAGCAGGCGGGGAAATAACGGGCTCGCTGGTACCTGTAGTTCTACAACAACAAAAAATACCCAAATAAAAACACAAACACACACACCGTGACAGTAAAATTATTGAGACAGGCTGTAGCATGTGGATGCATGTAACCCTATAAAAGTGATGGATTGGGTGACTATTACAATACCCACTGTTGCTGTCTGAAAAATGATGGATATATAGATTGCTCTGCCGAGATATGTTTTTTTTCTAAAATGCACCACAGGTATGGATGGATAGTATACTTGACGACACAGAGGTAGGTAGAGCAGTGGCCTACTGTACCGTACTGCTATATATTATATTATTTATTATTATTATCCTTTATTTATATGGCGCCACAAGGGTTCCGCAGCACCAAATTACAGAGTACATAAACAAATAATCAAACAGGAAAACAGCAACTTACAGTTGATGACAATATAGGACAAGTACAGGGTAAATAAACATAGCTACATCAGCAGATGACACTGGAATAAGTATCAGGTGGCAGAAGACTGCTGGATTTGGTGCAGCTGAAGATTATTAAAGTAAGAAAAGAGTAAGCACATGAGGGAAGAGGGCCCTGCTCATGAGAGCTTACATTCTAAAGGGGAGGGGTAGACAGACAGGGGTGAGACAGATGGGGTACATAGAGAGCGTGGAACAGAGGTTTAGGATGAGATTTGGCTGGGTTTGGTGAAGAAGTGGGTCTTGAGAGCCCATTTGAAGTTTTGTAGAGAGGTGGAGAGTCTGAGGGGGAGAGGTAGGGAATTCCAGAGAAGTGGTGCAGCACGTGAAAAATCTTGGAGGTAGGAGTGGGAGGAAGTAATCCGTAGGCAGGAGAGTCGGCGTGCATTAGCAGAGCGAAGAGGACGGGTGGGAGTGTAAAGCGAGATAAGATCAGAGATGTAGATGGGAGAGGAGTGGGTGAGGGTTTTGTAAGCAAGTGTGAGAAGCTTGAAATGGATTCTGAAAGGGAAGGGGAGCCAGTGAAGGACTAGTAAGAGAGGAGAGGTGGACGTAGTGCATTTGGTGAGGAAAATGAGCCGGGCAGCAGCATTGAGGATAGATTGGAGTGGAGAGAGGTATTTGTCAGGAATGCCAGTCAGGAGGAGATTACAGTAGTCCAGTCTGGAGATGACCAGTGAGTGGATAAGAGTCTTAGTAGCATCCTGGGTCAGAAAGGGTCTGATCCTGGAAATATTTTTTAGATGAAAACGGCAGGTTTGTGAGAGGTGCTGAATGTGTGGTTTGAAGGAGAGGGAGGAGTCAAGGATTACTCCAAGACAGCGCACTTGGGGGGTAGAGGAGATAGTAGTGCCATCAATAGATAATGAGATTGTAGGAGGTGAGGTTATGTGGGAGGGAGGGAAGATGATCAGCTCGGTCTTAGACATGTTAAGTTTAAGAAAGCGCTGGGACATCCAGGAAGAGATAGCAGAGAGACAGTTGGAGATACGAGTGAGGAGAGTAGGGGAGAGGTCTGGAGAGGAAAGATAGATTTGAGTGTCATCAGCATAGAGATGATATTGGAAACCAAAAGAACTAATGAGCTTACCTAGTGAGGACGTATAGAGAGAGAAGAGGACCAAGGACAGAACCTTGGGGTACCCCTACAGTTAGTGGAAGTGAGGGGGAGGTGGAGTCATGAGAGGAGACAGAGAATGAACGGTCAGAAAGGTAGGACGACAACCAAGAGAGGGCAGTGTTACGCAGACCAATGGAGTGAAGGATTTGCAGTAGGAGAGAATGGTCCACAGTGTCAAAAGCAGCAGAGAGATCAAGTAGAATAAGTAGAGAGTAGTGTCCCTTAGATTTAGCAGCATGGAGGTCATTGCATACTTTTGTAAGGGCAGTTTCAGTGGAGTGGAGAGGACAACAACTGCAGGGAGAACACATATTTTCAGATGAACATGGGAGGGCAGAAGGCTGCCTAATACTGAAGCACCCCCAAACAACAAACCAAATGCAACAACTAGTGCAAGCATTCCTGGGGGAAGGCCTGCAGCAGATGGATTTGCATATGGTGATGTCATCCAAGCAGTGGGTCAAAGTTGGCTTCAACCCTCGTCTGCATATGAAAAGAGAAAAGGGGCGTGCAGGGCATGTCGGCCTTTTGCAGCGCTTGGATGACCCCTAGTTCGCATTAAACACCTCCACGCTCCTTCGGTGTGGGGCTCATGTTGGCTATGCCCCAGCCCCTGAAGCATTCAAGCTGATTTCTTGCAGAAGCTGGGCACTGTAACAGCTCCAGAGCTGCTCTGTATGGCAAGTAAAAGGGTGTGGGCCCTGCAGCACTACCTGTAGTTCGCATTGTGCGTTGGAAGGCACAAAGTAAGCAGATGGGAGAAGTCAGGATAGTGCGCAAGGGCATAGAAGGGAGCGGCTCAAGAAAAGAGAAGTGGAAACAGACAGCAAACTAGGCTGGAGAGCTCTTCTGTCTATATTTTGCAAACCTGCTCTTGTCCTCTCCAGCTGCTCCATGTAGATTTGACGTCTAGAAAGGTGCATAACCCACTGACAAGCAGGCACACTCCTGCATGAGTTTTCTCTCTCACTAGCTGGATGATACACAATCATTTGCATGTGCTCCACCTCCGACACACCACCCACCCAACCACCCAGTGACCAGAGCCACCCACAAGCCAACTGGCTCCGTGATTTAATTTGCACAGTGTAGTCATCCAGGCAGCATGTCCTTCTCAATGGAAGGATCTCTGGTTCCATGGAATCTTCCACATTGGAATGCTGCGGAATAAAAAGGATTTAAATATTCAGCTTGCTAGCATTCAATGTACCTGCGGCTTGGCTTTAGCACATGGGTCTTCATCCTGTGGCCCTCCAGCTGCTGTGAAACTACACATCCCAGCATGCCCTGCCACAGTTTTGCTATTAAGGTATGCTAAAACTGAGGCAGGGCATGCTGGGATGTGTAGTTCCACAGCATCTGGAGGGTCGCAGGTTGAAGACCCATGTTCTAGCATGCCTGTTCTATGATGCATGTACCGTGATGTCACAATCAGCTTGGAATGGGGTGTCTAGCAGGCATTTGCTGACAGACACTTGAGGGAGACACACATCAGGAGATGCAGCATATCGGAGGTCTTCGATGCCTTTCCAGCAAATGCACACCACCTGCTGCTGGTCTGGACACAAAACAATGCCCACAATCGAAGTCCCAAAATGCCCAACTACAGGATTCATGTAAGTAGTGAATTTAGGAATGAATTTAGAAGTAGGAAATTAAGTTAGTTCACAAGTACATTCAAATTCAGATCTAAAGTCTAGGTAGGCCTCACGTCCTGGCAGCCCCCAGCACTTAAAAATGCCTTGATTAGAGGTAGAGAATTAAATGTAGATAAAAAGTAGACACAAAATAAGACTCCACAGAGCAGTTATCAGGTGTCTTTATCAATTGTTGCATTTAAAAAATCAAGCAATTAGGGAACACAATGTTGCAACAATGTAACCCTATTTGCAAAATAGTACTAAATAAGTTTGTCGATGTAAGACATTTGCAAAGGCGCATCCAAAACACGCTGGAAAATGCAACTGAATCTGTTTTTGGAGGCTAGAATAGGAAATGTGCATCGGTCCTACCAGTACTGAAAGCTCTTCTACCATCTCCCTTTTCTGAAAAGCCATTTAATATATGGTTCCCAGATAGGGGACATATCAGATATTGCCTTTCAAAAGCAGCAAATATCATACCACTTCTATTGCCATCAAAGATAAACATTGATTGTTTTCAGATATTGGATTGAAAAAGCAGTCTTTATTGACATAAAGAAGCAAAAAAACATACATAAACATTACACACATAAGTACTGTGTTGCAGCACAGATAAAACACAATACAAATGCTGTTGGTGTGTAGATGAAGCACTAACAGGAGGCTTTAAAATTTTCATTCTAGTGTCCTTCGTTTGGGAGAAAAATCCAATGGTACAAGACAGCTTTTCCTTGCCAATATCTCTCTTTTGCACAAAGCTGCGCATTGAAAAATTCAGGGCTATGCCGTGTAGATGATGGCCTAACAGGAGGCTTTAAAATTTTCTTTCTAGTGTCCTTCGTTTGGGAGAAAAATGTAAAGGTACAAGACAGCTTTTCCTTGCCAATATCTCTCTTTTGCTTAGAGCTGCGCATTGTAAAATTCAGGGCTATGCCGTGTAGATGATGGCCTAACAGGAGGCTTTAAAATTTTCTTTCTAGTGTCCTTCGTTTGGGAGAAAAATGCAAAGGTACAAGACAGCTTTTCCTTGCCAATATCTCTCTTTTGCAAAGAGCTGCGCATTGGAAAATTCAGGGCTATGCCGTGTAGATGATGGCCTAACAGGAGGCTTTAAAATTTTCTTTCTAGTGTCCTTCGTTTGGGAGAAAAATGCAAAGGTACAAGACAGCTTTTCCTTGCCAATATCTCTCTTTTGCAAAGAGCTGCGCATTGGAAAATTCAGGGCTATGCCGTGTAGATGATGGCCTAACAGGAGGCTTTAAAATTTTCTTTCTAGTGTCCTTCGTTTGGGAGAAAAATGCAAAGGTACAAGACAGCTTTTCCTTGCCAATATCTCTCTTTTGCAAAGAGCTGCGCATTGGAAAATTCAGGGCTATGCCGTGTAGATGATGGCCTAACAGGAGGCTTTAAAATTTTCTTTCTAGTGTCCTTCGTTTGGGAGAAAAATGCAAAGGTACAAGACAGCTTTTCCTTGCCAATATCTCTCTTTTGCAAAGAGCTGCGCATTGGAAAATTCAGGGCTATGCCGTGTAGATGATGGCCTAACAGGAGGCTTTAAAATTTTCTTTCTAGTGTCCTTCGTTTGGGAGAAAAATGCAAAGGTACAAGACAGCTTTTCCTTGCCAATATCTCTCTTTTGCACAAAGCTGCGGATTGGAAAATTCAGGGCTATGCCGTGTAGATGATGGCCTAACAGGAGGCTTTAAAATTTTCTTTCTAGTGTATTTCGTTTGGGAGAAAAATGCAAAGGTACAAGACAGCTTTTCCTTGCCAATATCTCTCTTTTGCAAAGAGCTGCGCATTGGAAAATTCAGGGCTATGCCGTGTAGATGATGGCCTAACAGGAGGCTTTAAAATTTTCTTTCTAGTGTCCTTCGTTTGGGAGAAAAATGCAAAGGTACAAGACAGCTTTTCCTTGCCAATATCTCTCTTTTGCAAAGAGCTGCGCATTGGAAAATTCAGGGCTATGCCGTGTAGATGATGGCCTAACAGGAGGCTTTAAAATTTTCTTTCTAGTGTCCTTCGTTTGGGAGAAAAATGCAAAGGTACAAGACAGCTTTTCCTTGCCAATATCTCTCTTTTGCAAAGAGCTGCGCATTGGAAAATTCAGGGCTATGCCGTGTAGATGATGGCCTAACAGGAGGCTTTAAAATTTTCTTTCTAGTGTCCTTCGTTTGGGAGAAAAATGCAAAGGTACAAGACAGCTTTTCCTTGCCAATATCTCTCTTTTGCAAAGAGCTGCGCATTGGAAAAGAGAGATATTGGCAAGGAAAAGCTGTCTTGTACCTTTGCATTTTTCTCCCAAACGAAGGACACTAGAAAGAAAATTTTAAAGCCTCCTGTTAGGCCATCATCTACACGGCATAGCCCTGAATTTTCCAATGCGCAGCTCTTTGCAAAAGAGAGATATTGGCAAGGAAAAGCTGTCTTGTACCTTTGCATTTTTCTCCCAAACGAAGGACACTAGAAAGAAAATTTTAAAGCCTCCTGTTAGGCCATCATCTACACGGCATAGCCCTGAATTTTCCAATGCGCAGCTCTTTGCAAAAGAGAGATATTGGCAAGGAAAAGCTGTCTTGTACCTTTGCATTTTTCTCCCAAACGAAGGACACTAGAAAGAAAATTTTAAAGCCTCCTGTTAGGCCATCATCTACACGGCATAGCCCTGAATTTTCCAATGCGCAGCTCTTTGCAAAAGAGAGATATTGGCAAGGAAAAGCTGTCTTGTACCTTTGCATTTTTCTCCCAAACGAAGGACACTAGAAAGAAAATTTTAAAGCCTCCTGTTAGGCCATCATCTACACGGCATAGCCCTGAATTTTACAATGCGCAGCTCTTTGCAAAAGAGAGATATTGGCAAGGAAAAGCTGTCTTGTACCTTTGCATTTTTCTCCCAAACGAAGGACACTAGAAAGAAAATTTTAAAGCCTCCTGTTAGGCCATCATCTACACGGCATAGCCCTGAATTTTCCAATGCGCAGCTCTTTGCAAAAGAGAGATATTGGCAAGGAAAAGCTGTCTTGTACCTTTGCATTTTTCTCCCAAACGAAGGACACAAGAAAGAAAATTTTAAAGCCTCCTGTTAGGCCATCATCTACACGGCATAGCCCTGAATTTTCCAATGCGCAGCTCTAAGCAAAAGAGAGATATTGGCAAGGAAAAGCTGTCTTGTACCTTTGCATTTTTCTCCCAAACGAAGGACACTAGAAAGAAAATTTTAAAGCCTCCTGTTAGGCCATCATCTACACGGCATAGCCCTGAATTTTCCAATGCGCAGCTTTGTGCAAAAGAGAGATATTGGCAAGGAAAAGCTGTCTTGTACCATTGGATTTTTCTCCCAAACGAAGGACACTAGAATGAAAATTTTAAAGCCTCCTGTTAGTGCTTCATCTACACGGTATAGCCCTGAATTTTCCAATGCGTAGCTCTTTGCAAAAGAGAGATATTGGCAAGGAAAAGCTGTCTTGTACCTTTGCATTTTTCTCCCAAACGAAGGACACTAGAAATAAAATTTTAAAGCCTCCTGTTAGGCCATCATCTACACGGCATAGCCCTGAATTTTCCAATGCCTATCTCTTTGCAAAAAAAAGATATCGGCAAGGAAAAGCTGCAATGTACCTTTGCATTTTTCTCCCAAACGAAGGACACTAGAAAGAAAATTTTAAAGCCTCCTGTTAGGCCATCATCTACACGGCATAGCCCTGAATTTTCCAATGCGCAGCTTTGTGCAAAAGAGAGATATTGGCAAGGAAAAGCTGTCTTGTACCTTTGCATTTTTCTCCCAAACGAAGGACACTAGAAAGAAAATTTTAAAGCCTCCTGTTAGGCCATCATCTACACGGCATAGCCCTGAATTTTCCAATGCGCAGCTTTGTGCAAAAGAGAGATATTGGCAAGGAAAAGCTGTCTTGTACCTTTGCATTTTTCTCCCAAACGAAGGACACTAGAAAGAAAATTTTAAAGCCTCCTGTTAGGCCATCATCTACACGGCATAGCCCTGAATTTTCCAATGCGCAGCTCTTTGCAAAAGAGAGATATTGGCAAGGAAAAGCTGTCTTGTACCTTTGCATTTTTCTCCCAAACGAAGGACACTAGAAAGAAAATTTTAAAGCCTCCTGTTAGGCCATCATCTACACGGCATAGCCCTGAATTTTCCAATGCGCAGCTCTTTGCAAAAGAGAGATATTGGCAAGGAAAAGCTGTCTTGTACCTTTGCATTTTTCTCCCAAACGAAGGACACTAGAAAGAACATTTTAAAGCCTCCTGTTAGGCCATCATCTACACGGCATAGCCCTGAATTTTCCAATGCGCAGCTCTTTGCAAAAGAGAGATATTGGCAAGGAAAAGCTGTCTTGTACCTTTGCATTTTTCTCCCAAACGAAGGACACTACAAAGAAAATTTTAAAGCCTCCTGTTAGGCCATCATCTACACGGCATAGCCCTGAATTTTCCAATGCGCAGCTCTTTGCAAAAGAGAGATATTGGCAAGGAAAAGCTGTCTTGTACCTTTGCATTTTTCTCCCAAACGAAGGACACTAGAAAGAAAATTTTAAAGCCTCCTGTTAGGCCATCATCTACACGGCATAGCCCTGAATTTTCCAATGCGCAGCTCTAAGCAAAATAGAGATATTGGCAAGGAAAAGCTGTCTTGTACCTTTGCATTTTTCTCCCAAACGAAGGACACTAGAAAGAAAATTTTAAAGCCTCCTGTTAGGCCATCATCTACACGGCATAGCCCTGAATTTTCCAATGCGCAGCTTTGTGCAAAAGAGAGATATTGGCAAGGAAAAGCTGTCTTGTACCATTGGATTTTTCTCCCAAACGAAGGACACTAGAATGAAAATTTTAAAGCCTCCTGTTAGTGCTTCATCTACACGGTATAGCCCTGAATTTTCCAATGCGTAGCTCTTTGCAAAAGAGAGATATTGGCAAGGAAAAGCTGTCTTGTACTTTGCATTTTTCTCCCAAACGAAGGACACTAGAAATAAAATTTTAAAGCCTCCTGTTAGGCCATCATCTACACGGCATAGCCCTGAATTTTCCAATGCCTATCTCTTTGCAAAAAAAAGATATCGGCAAGGAAAAGCTGCAATGTACCTTTGCATTTTTCTCCCAAACGAAGGACACTAGAAAGAAAATTTTAAAGCCTCCTGTTAGGCCATCATCTACACGGCATAGCCCTGAATTTTCCAATGCCTATCTCTTTGCAAAAAAAAGATATCGGCAAGGAAAAGCTGCAATGTACCTTTGCATTTTTCTCCCAAACGAAGGACACTAGAAAGAAAATTTTAAAGCCTCCTGTTAGGCCATCATCTACACGGCATAGCCCTGAATTTTCCAATGCGCAGCTTTGTGCAAAAGAGAGATATTGGCAAGGAAAAGCTGTTTTGTACCTTTGCATTTTTCTCCCAAACGAAGGACACTAGAATGAAAATTTTAAAGCCTCCTGTTAGTGCTTCATCTACACGGTATAGCCCTGAATTTTCCAATGCGTAGCTCTTTGCAAAAGAGAGATATTGGCAAGGAAAAGCTGTCTTGTACCTTTGCATTTTTCTCCCAAACGAAGGACACTAGAAATTAAATTTTAAAGCCTCCTGTTAGGCCATCATCTACACGGCATAGCCCTGAATTTTCCAATGCGCAGCTCTTTGCAAAAGAGAGATATTGGCAAGGAAAAGCTGTCTTGTACCTTTGCATTTTTCTCCCAAACGAAGGACACTAGAAAGAAAATTTTAAAGCCTCCTGTTAGGCCATCATCTACACGGCATAGCCCTGAATTTTCCAATGCGCAGCTCTTTGCAAAAGAGAGATATTGGCAAGGAAAAGCTGTCTTGTACCTTTGCATTTTTCTCCCAAACGAAGGACACTAGAAAGAAAATTTTAAAGCCTCCTGTTAGGCCATCATCTAAACGGCATAGCCCTGAATTTTCCAATGCGCAGCTCTTTGCAAAAGAGAGATATTGGCAAGGTAAAGCTGTCTTGTACCTTTGCATTTTTCTCCTAAACGAAGGACACTAGAAAGAAAATATTAAAGCCTCCTGTTAGGCCATCATCTACACGGCATAGCCCTGAATTTTCCAATGCGCAGCTTTGTGCAAAAGAGAGATATTGGCAAGAAAAAGCTGTCTTGTACCTTTGCATTTTTCTCCCAAACGAAGGACACTAGAAAGAAAATTTTAAAGCCTCCTGTTAGGCCATCATCTACACGGCATAGCCCTGAATTTTCCAATGCGCAGCTCTTTGCAAAAGAGAGATATTGGCAAGGAAAAGCTGTCTTGTACCTTTGCATTTTTCTCCCAAACGAAGGACACTAGAAAGAAAATTTTAAAGCCTCCTGAATTTTCCAATGCGCAGCTCTTTGCAAAAGAGAGATATTGGCAAGGAAAAGCTGTCTTGTACCTTTGCATTTTTCTCCCAAACGAAGGACACTAGAAAGAAAATTTTAAAGCCTCCTGTTAGGCCATCATCTACACGGCATAGCCCTGAATTTTCCAATGCGCAGCTCTTTGCAAAAGAGAGATATTGGCAAGGAAAAGCTGTCTTGTACCTTTGCATTTTTCTCCCAAACGAAGGACACTAGAAAGAAAATTTTAAAGCCTCCTGTTAGGCCATCATCTACACGGCATAGCCCTGAATTTTCCAATGCGCAGCTCTTTGCAAAAGAGAGATATTGGCAAGGAAAAGCTGTCTTGTACCTTTGCGTTTTTCTCCCAAACGAAGGACACTACAAATAAAATTTTAAAGCCTCCTGTTAGGCCATCATCTACACGGCATAGCCCTGAATTTTCCAACGCGCAGCTTTGTGCAAAATAGAGATATTGGCAAGGAAAAGCTGTCTTGTACCATTGGATTTTTCTCCCAAACGAAGGACACTAGAATGAAAATTTTAAAGCCTCCTGTTAGTGCTTCATCTACACGGTATAGCCCTGAATTTTCCAATGCGTAGCTCTTTGCAAAAGAGAGATATTGGCAAGGAAAAGCTGTCTTGTACCTTTGCATTTTTCTCCCAAACGAAGGACACTAGAAAGAAAATTTTAAAGCCTCCTGTTAGGCCATCATCTACACGGCATAGCCCTGAATTTTCCAATGCGCAGCTTTGTGCAAAAGAGAGATATTGGCAAGGAAAAGCTGTCTTGTACCTTTGCATTTTTCTCCCAAACGAAGGACACTAGAAAGAAAATTTTAAAGCCTCCTGTTAGGCCATCATCTACACGGCATAGCCCTGAATTTTCCAATGCGCAGCTCTTTGCAAAAGAGAGATATTGGCAAGGAAAAGCTGTCTTGTACCTTTGCATTTTTCTCCCAAACGAAGGACACTAGAAAGAAAATTTTAAAGCCTCCTGTTAGGCCATCATCTACACGGCATAGCCCTGAATTTTCCAATGCGCAGCTCTTTGCAAAAGAGAGATATTGGCAAGGAAAAGCTGTCTTGTACCTTTGCATTTTTCTCCCAAACGAAGGACACTAGAAAGAAAATTTTAAAGCCTCCTGTTAGGCCATCATCTACACGGCATAGCCCTGAATTTTCCAATGCGCAGCTTTGTGCAAAAGAGAGATATTGGCAAGGAAAAGCTGTCTTGTACCTTTGCATTTTTCTCCCAAACGAAGGACACTAGAAAGAAAATTTTAAAGCCTCCTGTTAGGCCATCATCTACACGGCATAGCCCTGAATTTTCCAATGCGCAGCTCTTTGCAAAAGAGAGATATTGGCAAGGAAAAGCTGTCTTGTACCTTTGCATTTTTCTCCCAAACGAAGGACACTAGAAAGAAAATTTTAAAGCCTCCTGTTAGGCCATCATCTACACGGCATAGCCCTGAATTTTCCAATGCGCAGCTCTTTGCAAAAGAGAGATATTGGCAAGGAAAAGCTGTCTTGTACCTTTGCATTTTTCTCCCAAACGAAGGACACTAGAAAGAACATTTTAAAGCCTCCTGTCAGGCCATCATCTACACGGCATAGCCCTGAATTTTCCAATGCGCAGCTCTTTGCAAAAGAGAGATATTGGCAAGGAAAAGCTGTCTTGTACCTTTGCATTTTTCTCCCAAACGAAGGACACTACAAAGAAAATTTTAAAGCCTCCTGTTAGGCCATCATCTACACGGCATAGCCCTGAATTTTCCAATGCGCAGCTCTTTGCAAAAGAGAGATATTGGCAAGGAAAAGCTGTCTTGTACCTTTGCATTTTTCTCCCAAACGAAGGACACTAGAAAGAAAATTTTAAAGCCTCCTGTTAGGCCATCATCTACACGGCATAGCCCTGAATTTTCCAATGCGCAGCTTTGTGCAAAAGAGAGATATTGGCAAGGAAAAGCTGTCTTGTACCATTGGATTTTTCTCCCAAACGAAGGACACTAGAATGAAAATTTTAAAGCCTCCTGTTAGTGCTTCATCTACACGGTATAGCCCTGAATTTTCCAATGCGTAGCTCTTTGCAAAAGAGAGATATTGGCAAGGAAAAGCTGTCTTGTACCTTTGCATTTTTCTCCCAAACGAAGGACACTAGAAATAAAATTTTAAAGCCTCCTGTTAGGCCATCATCTACACGGCATAGCCCTGAATTTTCCAATGCCTATCTCTTTGCAAAAAAAAGATATCGGCAAGGAAAAGCTGCAATGTACCTTTGCATTTTTCTCCCAAACGAAGGACACTAGAAAGAAAATTTTAAAGCCTCCTGTTAGGCCATCATCTACACGGCATAGCCCTGAATTTTCCAATGCGCAGCTCTTTGCAAAAGAGAGATATTGGCAAGGAAAAGCTGTCTTGTACCTTTGCATTTTTCTCCCAAACGAAGGACACTAGAAAGAAAATTTTAAAGCCTCCTGTTAGGCCATCATCTACACGGCATAGCCCTGAATTTTCCAATGCGCAGCTTTGTGCAAAAGAGAGATATTGGCAAGGAAAAGCTGTCTTGTACCATTGGATTTTTCTCCCAAACGAAGGACACTAGAATGAAAATTTTAAAGCCTCCTGTTAGTGCTTCATCTACACGGTATAGCCCTGAATTTTCCAATGCGTAGCTCTTTGCAAAAGAGAGATATTGGCAAGGAAAAGCTGTCTTGTACCTTTGCATTTTTCTCCCAAACGAAGGACACTAGAAATAAAATTTTAAAGCCTCCTGTTAGGCCATCATCTACACGGCATAGCCCTGAATTTTCCAATGCCTATCTCTTTGCAAAAAAAAGATATCGGCAAGGAAAAGCTGCAATGTACCTTTGCATTTTTCTCCCAAACGAAGGACACTAGAAAGAAAATTTTAAAGCCTCCTGTTAGGCCATCATCTACACGGCATAGCCCTGAATTTTCCAATGCCTATCTCTTTGCAAAAAAAAGATATCGGCAAGGAAAAGCTGCAATGTACCTTTGCATTTTTCTCCCAAACGAAGGACACTAGAAAGAAAATTTTAAAGCCTCCTGTTAGGCCATCATCTACACGGCATAGCCCTGAATTTTCCAATGCGCAGCTTTGTGCAAAAGAGAGATATTGGCAAGGAAAAGCTGTTTTGTACCTTTGCATTTTTCTCCCAAACGAAGGACACTAGAATGAAAATTTTAAAGCCTCCTGTTAGTGCTTCATCTACACGGTATAGCCCTGAATTTTCCAATGCGTAGCTCTTTGCAAAAGAGAGATATTGGCAAGGAAAAGCTGTCTTGTACCTTTGCATTTTTCTCCCAAACGAAGGACACTAGAAATTAAATTTTAAAGCCTCCTGTTAGGCCATCATCTACACGGCATAGCCCTGAATTTTCCAATGCGCAGCTCTTTGCAAAAGAGAGATATTGGCAAGGAAAAGCTGTCTTGTACCTTTGCATTTTTCTCCCAAACGAAGGACACTAGAAAGAAAATTTTAAAGCCTCCTGTTAGGCCATCATCTACACGGCATAGCCCTGAATTTTCCAATGCGCAGCTCTTTGCAAAAGAGAGATATTGGCAAGGAAAAGCTGTCTTGTACCTTTGCATTTTTCTCCCAAACGAAGGACACTAGAAAGAAAATTTTAAAGCCTCCTGTTAGGCCATCATCTACACGGCATAGCCCTGAATTTTCCAATGCGCAGCTCTTTGCAAAAGAGAGATATTGGCAAGGTAAAGCTGTCTTGTACCTTTGCATTTTTCTCCTAAACGAAGGACACTAGAAAGAATATATTAAAGCCTCCTGTTAGGCCATCATCTACACGGCATAGCCCTGAATTTTCCAATGCGCAGCTTTGTGCAAAAGAGAGATATTGGCAAGGAAAAGCTGTCTTGTACCTTTGCATTTTTCTCCCAAACGAAGGACACTAGAAAGAAAATTTTAAAGCCTCCTGAATTTTCCAATGCGCAGCTCTTTGCAAAAGAGAGATATTGGCAAGGAAAAGCTGTCTTGTACCTTTGCATTTTTCTCCCAAACGAAGGACACTAGAAAGAAAATTTTAAAGCCTCCTGTTAGGCCATCATCTACACGGCATAGCCCTGAATTTTCCAATGCGCAGCTCTTTGCAAAAGAGAGATATTGGCAAGGAAAAGCTGTCTTGTACCTTTGCATTTTTCTCCCAAACGAAGGACACTAGAAAGAAAATTTTAAAGCCTCCTGTTAGGCCATCATCTACACGGCATAGCCCTGAATTTTCCAATGCGCAGCTCTTTGCAAAAGAGAGATATTGGCAAGGAAAAGCTGTCTTGTACCTTTGCGTTTTTCTCCCAAACGAAGGACACTACAAATAAAATTTTAAAGCCTCCTGTTAGGCCATCATCTACACGGCATAGCCCTGAATTTTCCAACGCGCAGCTTTGTGCAAAATAGAGATATTGGCAAGGAAAAGCTGTCTTGTACCATTGGATTTTTCTCCCAAACGAAGGACACTAGAATGAAAATTTTAAAGCCTCCTGTTAGTGCTTCATCTACACGGTATAGCCCTGAATTTTCCAATGCGTAGCTCTTTGCAAAAGAGAGATATTGGCAAGGAAAAGCTGTCTTGTACCTTTGCATTTTTCTCCCAAACGAAGGACACTAGAAAGAAAATTTTAAAGCCTCCTGTTAGGCCATCATCTACACGGCATAGCCCTGAATTTTCCAATGCGCAGCTTTGTGCAAAAGAGAGATATTGGCAAGGAAAAGCTGTCTTGTACCTTTGCATTTTTCTCCCAAACGAAGGACACTAGAAAGAAAATTTTAAAGCCTCCTGTTAGGCCATCATCTACACGGCATAGCCCTGAATTTTCCAATGCGCAGCTCTTTGCAAAAGAGAGATATTGGCAAGGAAAAGCTGTCTTGTACCTTTGCATTTTTCTCCCAAACGAAGGACACTAGAAAGAAAATGTTAAAGCCTTCTGTTAGGCCATCATCTACACGGCATAGCCCTGAATTTTCCAATGCGCAGCTCTTTGCAAAAGAGAGATATTGGCAAGGAAAAGCTGTCTTGTACCTTTGCATTTTTCTCCCAAACGAAGGACACTAGAAAGAAAATTTTAAAGCCTCCTGAATTTTCCAATGCGCAGCTCTTTGCAAAAGAGAGATATTGGCAAGGAAAAGCTGTCTTGTACCTTTGCATTTTTCTCCCAAACGAAGGACACTAGAAAGAAAATTTTAAAGCCTCCTGTTAGGCCATCATCTACACGGCATAGCCCTGAATTTTCCAATGCGCAGCTTTGTGCAAAATAGAGATATTGGCAAGGAAAAGCTGTCTTGTACCATTGGATTTTTCTCCCAAACGAAGGACACTAGAATGAAAATTTTAAAGCCTCCTGTTAGTGCTTCATCTACACGGTATAGCCCTGAATTTTCCAATGCGTAGCTCTTTGCAAAAGAGAGATATTGGCAAGGAAAAGCTGTCTTGTACCTTTGCATTTTTCTCCCAAACGAAGGACACTAGAAAGAAAATTTTAAAGCCTCCTGTTAGGCCATCATCTACACGGCATAGCCCTGAATTTTCCAATGCGCAGCTTTGTGCAAAAGAGAGATATTGGCAAGGAAAAGCTGTATTGTACCTTTGCATTTTTCTCCCAAACGAAGGACACTAGAAAGAAAATTTTAAAGCCTCCTGTTAGGCCATCATCTACACGGCATAGCCCTGAATTTTCCAATGCGCAGCTCTTTGCAAAAGAGAGATATTGGCAAGGAAAAGCTGTCTTGTACCTTTGCATTTTTCTCCCAAACGAAGGACACTAGAAAGAAAATTTTAAAGCCTCCTGTTAGGCCATCATCTACACGTCATAGCCCTGAATTTTCCAATGCGCAGCTCTTTGCAAAAGAGAGATATTGGCAAGGAAAAGCTGTCTTGTACCTTTGCATTTTTCTCCCAAACGAAGGACACTAGAAAGAAAATTTTAAAGCCTCCTGTTAGGCCATCATCTACACGGCATAGCCCTGAATTTTCCAATGCGCAGCTTTGTGCAAAAGAGAGATATTGGCAAGGAAAAGCTGTCTTGTACCTTTGCATTTTTCTCCCAAACGAAGGACACTAGAAAGAAAATTTTAAAGCCTCCTGTTAGGCCATCATCTACACGGCATAGCCCTGAATTTTCCAATGCGCAGCTCTTTGCAAAAGAGAGATATTGGCAAGGAAAAGCTGTCTTGTACCTTTGCATTTTTCTCCCAAACGAAGGACACTAGAAAGAAAATTTTAAAGCCTCCTGTTAGGCCATCATCTACACGGCATAGCCCTGAATTTTCCAATGCGCAGCTCTTTGCAAAAGAGAGATATTGGCAAGGAAAAGCTGTCTTGTACCTTTGCATTTTTCTCCCAAACGAAGGACACTAGAAAGAAAATTTTAAAGCCTCCTGTTAGGCCATCATCTACACGGCATAGCCCTGAAATTTCCAATGCGCAGCTCTTTGCAAAAGAGAGATATTGGCAAGGAAAAGCTGTCTTGTACCTTTGCATTTTTCTCCCAAACGAAGGACACTAGAAAGAAAATTTTAAAGACTCCTGTTAGGCCATCATCTACACGGCATAGCCCTGAATTTTCCAATGTGCAGCTCTTTGCAAAAGAGAGATATTGGCAAGGAAAAGCTGTCTTGTACCTTTGCATTTTTCTCCCAAACGAAGGACACTAGAAAGAAAATTTTAAAGCCTCCTGTTAGGCCATCATCTACACGGCATAGCCCTGAATTTTCCAATGCGCAGCTCTTTGCAAAAGAGAGATATTGGCAAGGAAAAGCTGTCTGGTACCTTTGCATTTTTCTCCCAAACGAAGGACACTAGAAAGAAAATTTTAAAGCCTCCTGTTAGGCCATCATCTACACGGCATAGCCCTGAATTTTCCAATGCGCAGCTCTTTGCAAAAGAGAGATATTGGCAAGGAAAAGCTGTCTTGTACCTTTGCATTTTTCTCCCAAACGAAGGACACTAGAAAGAAAATTTTAAAGCCTCCTGTTAGGCCATCATCTACACGGCATAGCCCTGAATTTTCCAATGCGCAGCTCTTTGCAAAAGAGAGATATTGGCAAGGAAAAGCTGTCTTGTACCTTTGCATTTTTCTCCCAAACGAAGGACACTAGAAAGAAAATTTTAAAGCCTCCTGTTAGGCCATCATCTACACGGCATAGCCCTGAATTTTCCAATGCGCAGCTCTTTGCAAAAGAGAGATATTTTCAAGGAAAAGCTGTCTTGTACCTTTGCATTTTTCTCCCAAACGAAGGACACTAGAAAGAAAATTTTAAAGCCTCCTGTTAGGCCATCATCTACACGGCATAGCCCTGAATTTTCCAATGCGCAGCTCTTTGCAAAAGAGAGATATTGGCAAGGAAAAGCTGTCTTGTACCTTTGCATTTTTCTCCCAAACGAAGGACACTAGAAAGAAAATTTTAAAGCCTCCTGTTAGGCCATCATCTACACGGCATAGCCCTGAATTTTCCAATGCGCAGCTCTTTGCAAAAGAGAGATATTGGCAAGGAAAAGCTGTCTTGTACCTTTGCATTTTTCTCCCAAACGAAGGACACTAGAAAGAAAATTTTAAAGCCTCCTGTTAGGCCATCATCTACACGGCATAGCCCTGAATTTTCCAATGCGCAGCTCTTTGCAAAAGAGAGATATTGGCAAGGAAAAGCTGTCTTGTACCTTTGCATTTTTCTCCTAAACGAAGGACACTAGAATGAAAATTTTAAAGCCTCCTGTTAGTGCTTAATCTACACGGTATAGCCCTGAATTTTCCAATGCGTAGCTCTTTGCAAAAGAGAGATACTGGCAAGGAAAAGCTGTCTTGTACCTTTGCATTTTTCTCCCAAACGAAGGACACTAGAAAGAAAATTTTAAAGCCTCCTGTTAGGCCATCATCTACACGGCATAGCCCTGAATTTTCCAATGCGCAGCTTTGTGCAAAAGAGAGATATTGGCAAGGAAAAGCTGTCTTGTACCTTTGCATTTTTCTCCCAAACGAAGGACACTAGAAAGAAAATTTTAAAGCCTCCTGTTAGGCCATCATCTACACGGCATAGCCCTGAATTTTCCAATGCGCAGCTCTTTGCAAAAGAGAGATATTGGCAAGGAAAAGCTGTCTTGTACCTTTGCATTTTTCTCCCAAACGAAGGACACTAGAAAGAAAATTTTAAAGCCTCCTGTTAGGCCATCATCTACACGGCATAGCCCTGAATTTTCCAATGCGCAGCTTTGTGCAAAAGAGAGATATTGGCAAGGAAAAGCTGTCTTGTACCATTGGATTTTTCTCCCAAACGAAGGACACTAGAATGAAAATTTTAAAGCCTCCTGTTAGTGCTTCATCTACACGGTATAGCCCTGAATTTTCCAATGCGTAGCTCTTTGCAAAAGAGAGATATTGGCAAGGAAAAGCTGTCTTGTACCTTTGCATTTTTCTCCCAAACGAAGGACACTAGAAATAAAATTTTAAAGCCTCCTGTTAGGTTATCATCTACACGGCATAGCCCTGAATTTTCCAATGCGCAGCTCTTTGCAAAAGAGAGATATTGGCAAGGAAAAGCTGTCTTGTACCTTTGCATTTTTCTCCCAAACGAAGGACACTAGAAAGAAAATTTTAAAGCCTCCTGTTAGGCCATCATCTACACGGCATAGCCCTGAATTTTCCAATGCGCAGCTTTGTGCAAAAGAGAGATATTGGCAAGGAAAAGCTGTCTTGTACCTTTGCATTTTTCTCCCAAACGAAGGACACTAGAAAGAAAATTTTAAAGCCTCCTGTTAGGCCATCATCTACACGGCATAGCCCTGCATTTTCCAATGCGCAGCTCTTTGCAAAAGAGAGATATTGGCAAGGAAAAGCTGTCTTGTACCTTTGCATTTTTCTCCCAAACGAAGGACACTAGAAAGAAAATTTTAAAGCCTCCTGTTAGGCCATCATCTACACGGCATAGCCCTGAATTTTCCAATGCGCAGCTCTTTGCAAAAGAGAGATATTGGCAAGGAAAAGCTGTCTTGTACCTTTGCATTTTTCTCCCAAACGAAGGACACTAGAAAGAAAATTTTAAAGCCTCCTGTTAGGCCATCATCTACACGGCATAGCCCTGAATTTTCCAATGCGCAGCTTTGTGCAAAAGAGAGATATTGGCAAGGAAAAGCTGTCTTGTACCTTTGCATTTTTCTCCCAAACGAAGGACACTAGAAAGAAAATTTTAAAGCCTCCTGTTAGGCCATCATCTACACGGCATAGCCCTGAATTTTCCAATGCGCAGCTCTTTGCAAAAGAGAGATATTGGCAAGGAAAAGCTGTCTTGTACCTTTGCATTTTTCTCCCAAACGAAGGACACTAGAAAGAAAATTTTAAAGCCTCCTGTTAGGCCATCATCTACACGGCATAGCCCTGAAATTTCCAATGCGCAACTCTTTGCAAAAGAGAGATATTGGCAAGGAAAAGCTGTCTTGTACCTTTGCATTTTTCTCCCAAACGAAGGACACTAGAAAGAAAATTTTAAAGCCTCCTGTTAGGCCATCATCTACACGGCATAGCCCTGAATTTTCCAATGCGCAGCTCTTTGCAAAAGAGAGATATTGGCAAGGAAAAGCTGTCTTGTACCTTTGCATTTTTCTCCCAAACGAAGGACACTAGAAAGAAAATTTTAAAGCCTCCTGTTAGGCCATCATCTACACGGCATAGCCCTGAATTTTCCAATGCGCAGCTCTTTGCAAAAGAGAGATATTGGCAAGGAAAAGCTGTCTTGTACCTTTGCATTTTTCTCCCAAACGAAGGACACTAGAAAGAAAATTTTAAAGCCTCCTGTTAGGCCATCATCTACACGGCATAGCCCTGAATTTTCCAATGCGCAGCTCTTTGCAAAAGAGAGATATTGGCAAGGAAAAGCTGTCTTGTACCTTTGCATTTTTCTCCCAAACGAAGGACACTAGAAAGAAAATTTTAAAGCCTCCTGTTAGGCCATCATCTACACGGCATAGCCCTGAATTTTCCAATGCGCAGCTCTTTGCAAAAGAGAGATATTGGCAAGGAAAAGCTGTCTTGTACCTTTGCATTTTTCTCCCAAACGAAGGACACTAGAAAGAAAATTTTAAAGCCTCCTGTTAGGCCATCATCTACACGGCATAGCCCTGAATTTTCCAATGCGCAGCTCTTTGCAAAAGAGAGATATTGGCAAGGAAAAGCTGTCTTGTACCTTTGCATTTTTCTCCCAAACGAAGGACACTAGAAAGAAAATTTTAAAGCCTCCTGTTAGGCCATCATCTACACGGCATAGCCCTGAATTTTCCAATGCGCAGCTCTTTGCAAAAGAGAGATATTGGCAAGGAAAAGCTGTCTTGTACCTTTGCATTTTTCTCCCAAACGAAGGACACTAGAAAGAAAATTTTAAAGCCTCCTGTTAGGCCATCATCTACACGGCATAGCCCTGAATTTTCCAATGCGCAGCTCTTTGCAAAAGAGAGATATTGGCAAGGAAAAGCTGTCTTGTACCTTTGCATTTTTCTCCTAAACGAAGGACACTAGAATGAAAATTTTAAAGCCTCCTGTTAGTGCTTAATCTACACGGTATAGCCCTGAATTTTCCAATGCGTAGCTCTTTGCAAAAGAGAGATATTGGCAAGGAAAAGCTGTCTTGTACCTTTGCATTTTTCTCCCAAACGAAGGACACTAGAAAGAAAATTTTAAAGCCTCCTGTTAGGCCATCATCTACACGGCATAGCCCTGAATTTTCCAATGCGCAGCTTTGTGCAAAAGAGAGATATTGGCAAGGAAAAGCTGTCTTGTACCTTTGCATTTTTCTCCCAAACGAAGGACACTAGAAAGAAAATTTTAAAGCCTCCTGTTAGGCCATCATCTACACGGCATAGCCCTGAATTTTCCAATGCGCAGCTCTTTGCAAAAGAGAGATATTGGCAAGGAAAAGCTGTCTTGTACCTTTGCATTTTTCTCCCAAACGAAGGACACTAGAAAGAAAATTTTAAAGCCTCCTGTTAGGCCATCATCTACACGGCATAGCCCTGAATTTTCCAATGCGCAGCTTTGTGCAAAAGAGAGATATTGGCAAGGAAAAGCTGTCTTGTACCATTGGATTTTTCTCCCAAACGAAGGACACTAGAATGAAAATTTTAAAGCCTCCTGTTAGTGCTTCATCTACACGGTATAGCCCTGAATTTTCCAATGCGTAGCTCTTTGCAAAAGAGAGATATTGGCAAGGAAAAGCTGTCTTGTACCTTTGCATTTTTCTCCCAAACGAAGGACTCTAGAAATAAAATTTTAAAGCCGCCTGTTAGGCCATCATCTACACGGCATAGCCCTGAATTTTCCAATGCGCAGCTCTTTGCAAAAGAGAGATATTGGCAAGGAAAAGCTGTCTTGTACCTTTGCATTTTTCTCCCAAACGAAGGACACTAGAAAGAAAATTTTAAAGCCTCCTGTTAGGCCATCATCTACACGGCATAGCCCTGAATTTTCCAATGCGCAGCTCTTTGCAAAAGAGAGATATTGGCAAGGAAAAGCTGTCTTGTACCTTTGCATTTTTCTCCCAAACGAAGGACACTAGAAAGAAAATTTTAAAGCCTCCTGTTAGGCCATCATCTACACGGCATAGCCCTGAATTTTCCAATGCGCAGCTCTTTGCAAAAGAGAGATATTGGCAAGGAAAAGCTGTCTTGTACCTTTGCATTTTTCTCCCAAACGAAGGACACTAGAAAGAAAATTTTAAAGCCTCCTGTTAGGCCATCATCTACACGGCATAGCCCTGAATTTTCCAATGCGCAGCTCTTTGCAAAAGAGAGATATTGGCAAGGAAAAGCTGTCTTGTACCTTTGCATTTTTCTCCCAAACGAAGGACACTAGAAAGAAAATTTTAAAGCCTCCTGTTAGGCCATCATCTACACGGCATAGCCCTGAATTTTCCAATGCGCAGCTTTGTGCAAAAGAGAGATATTGGCAAGGAAAAGCTGTCTTGTTCCTTTGCATTTTTCTCCCAAACAAAGGACACTAGAAAGAAAATTTTAAAGCCTCCTGTTAGGCCATCATCTACACGGCATAGCCCTGAATTTTCCAATGCGCAGCTCTTTGCAAAAGAGAGATATTGGCAAGGAAAAGCTGTCTTGTACCTTTGCATTTTTCTCCCAAACGAAGGTCACTAGAAAGAAAATTTTAAAGCCTCCTGTTAGGCCATCATCTACACGGCATAGCCCTGAATTTTCCAATGCACAGCTCTTTGCAAAAGAGAGATATTGGCAAGGAAAAGCTGTCTTGTACCTTTGCATTTTTCTCCCAAACGAAGGACACTAGAAATAAAATTTTAAAGCCTCCTGTTAGGCCATCATCTACACGGCATAGCCCTGAATTTTCCAATGCGCAGCTCTTTGCAAAAGAGAGATATTGGCAAGGAAAAGCTGTCTTGTACCTTTGCATTTTTCTCCCAAACGAAGGACACTAGAAAGAAAATTTTAAAGCCTCCTGTTAGGCCATCATCTACACGGCATAGCCCTGAATTTTCCAATGCGCAGCTTTGTGCAAAAGAGAGATATTGGCAAGGAAAAGCTGTCTTGTACCTTTGCATTTTTCTCCCAAACGAAGGACACTAGAAAGAAAATTTTAAAGCCTCCTGTTAGGCCATCATCTACACGGCATAGCCCTGCATTTTCCAATGCGCAGCTCTTTGCAAAAGAGAGATATTGGCAAGGAAAAGCTGTCTTGTACCTTTGCATTTTTCTCCCAAACGAAGGACACTAGAAAGAAAATTTTAAAGCCTCCTGTTAGGCCATCATCTACACGGCATAGCCCTGAATTTTCCAATGCGCAGCTCTTTGCAAAAGAGAGATATTGGCAAGGAAAAGCTGTCTTGTACCTTTGCATTTTTCTCCCAAACGAAGGACACTAGAAAGAAAATTTTAAAGCCTCCTGTTAGGCCATCATCTACACGGCATAGCCCTGAATTTTCCAATGCGCAGCTTTGTGCAAAAGAGAGATATTGGCAAGGAAAAGCTGTCTTGTACCTTTGCATTTTTCTCCCAAACGAAGGACACTAGAAAGAAAATTTTAAAGCCTCCTGTTAGGCCATCATCTACACGGCATAGCCCTGAATTTTCCAATGCGCAGCTCTTTGCAAAAGAGAGATATTGGCAAGGAAAAGCTGTCTTGTACCTTTGCATTTTTCTCCCAAACGAAGGACACTAGAAAGAACATTTTAAAGCCTCCTGTCAGGCCATCATCTACACGGCATAGCCCTGAATTTTCCAATGCGCAGCTCTTTGCAAAAGAGAGATATTGGCAAGGAAAAGCTGTCTTGTACCTTTGCATTTTTCTCCCAAACGAAGGACACTACAAAGAAAATTTTAAAGCCTCCTGTTAGGCCATCATCTACACGGCATAGCCCTGAATTTTCCAATGCGCAGCTCTTTGCAAAAGAGAGATATTGGCAAGGAAAAGCTGTCTTGTACCTTTGCATTTTTCTCCCAAACGAAGGACACTAGAAAGAAAATTTTAAAGCCTCCTGTTAGGCCATCATCTACACGGCATAGCCCTGAATTTTCCAATGCGCAGCTTTGTGCAAAAGAGAGATATTGGCAAGGAAAAGCTGTCTTGTACCATTGGATTTTTCTCCCAAACGAAGGACACTAGAATGAAAATTTTAAAGCCTCCTGTTAGTGCTTCATCTACACGGTATAGCCCTGAATTTTCCAATGCGTAGCTCTTTGCAAAAGAGAGATATTGGCAAGGAAAAGCTGTCTTGTACCTTTGCATTTTTCTCCCAAACGAAGGACACTAGAAATAAAATTTTAAAGCCTCCTGTTAGGCCATCATCTACACGGCATAGCCCTGAATTTTCCAATGCCTATCTCTTTGCAAAAAAAAGATATCGGCAAGGAAAAGCTGCAATGTACCTTTGCATTTTTCTCCCAAACGAAGGACACTAGAAAGAAAATTTTAAAGCCTCCTGTTAGGCCATCATCTACACGGCATAGCCCTGAATTTTCCAATGCGCAGCTCTTTGCAAAAGAGAGATATTGGCAAGGAAAAGCTGTCTTGTACCTTTGCATTTTTCTCCCAAACGAAGGACACTAGAAAGAAAATTTTAAAGCCTCCTGTTAGGCCATCATCTACACGGCATAGCCCTGAATTTTCCAATGCGCAGCTTTGTGCAAAAGAGAGATATTGGCAAGGAAAAGCTGTCTTGTACCATTGGATTTTTCTCCCAAACGAAGGACACTAGAATGAAAATTTTAAAGCCTCCTGTTAGTGCTTCATCTACACGGTATAGCCCTGAATTTTCCAATGCGTAGCTCTTTGCAAAAGAGAGATATTGGCAAGGAAAAGCTGTCTTGTACCTTTGCATTTTTCTCCCAAACGAAGGACACTAGAAATAAAATTTTAAAGCCTCCTGTTAGGCCATCATCTACACGGCATAGCCCTGAATTTTCCAATGCCTATCTCTTTGCAAAAAAAAGATATCGGCAAGGAAAAGCTGCAATGTACCTTTGCATTTTTCTCCCAAACGAAGGACACTAGAAAGAAAATTTTAAAGCCTCCTGTTAGGCCATCATCTACACGGCATAGCCCTGAATTTTCCAATGCCTATCTCTTTGCAAAAAAAAGATATCGGCAAGGAAAAGCTGCAATGTACCTTTGCATTTTTCTCCCAAACGAAGGACACTAGAAAGAAAATTTTAAAGCCTCCTGTTAGGCCATCATCTACACGGCATAGCCCTGAATTTTCCAATGCGCAGCTTTGTGCAAAAGAGAGATATTGGCAAGGAAAAGCTGTTTTGTACCTTTGCATTTTTCTCCCAAACGAAGGACACTAGAATGAAAATTTTAAAGCCTCCTGTTAGTGCTTCATCTACACGGTATAGCCCTGAATTTTCCAATGCGTAGCTCTTTGCAAAAGAGAGATATTGGCAAGGAAAAGCTGTCTTGTACCTTTGCATTTTTCTCCCAAACGAAGGACACTAGAAATTAAATTTTAAAGCCTCCTGTTAGGCCATCATCTACACGGCATAGCCCTGAATTTTCCAATGCGCAGCTCTTTGCAAAAGAGAGATATTGGCAAGGAAAAGCTGTCTTGTACCTTTGCATTTTTCTCCCAAACGAAGGACACTAGAAAGAAAATTTTAAAGCCTCCTGTTAGGCCATCATCTACACGGCATAGCCCTGAATTTTCCAATGCGCAGCTCTTTGCAAAAGAGAGATATTGGCAAGGAAAAGCTGTCTTGTACCTTTGCATTTTTCTCCCAAACGAAGGACACTAGAAAGAAAATTTTAAAGCCTCCTGTTAGGCCATCATCTACACGGCATAGCCCTGAATTTTCCAATGCGCAGCTCTTTGCAAAAGAGAGATATTGGCAAGGTAAAGCTGTCTTGTACCTTTGCATTTTTCTCCTAAACGAAGGACACTAGAAAGAAAATATTAAAGCCTCCTGTTAGGCCATCATCTACACGGCATAGCCCTGAATTTTCCAATGCGCAGCTTTGTGCAAAAGAGAGATATTGGCAAGGAAAAGCTGTCTTGTACCTTTGCATTTTTCTCCCAAACGAAGGACACTAGAAAGAAAATTTTAAAGCCTCCTGAATTTTCCAATGCGCAGCTCTTTGCAAAAGAGAGATATTGGCAAGGAAAAGCTGTCTTGTACCTTTGCATTTTTCTCCCAAACGAAGGACACTAGAAAGAAAATTTTAAAGCCTCCTGTTAGGCCATCATCTACACGGCATAGCCCTGAATTTTCCAATGCGCAGCTCTTTGCAAAAGAGAGATATTGGCAAGGAAAAGCTGTCTTGTACCTTTGCATTTTTCTCCCAAACGAAGGACACTAGAAAGAAAATTTTAAAGCCTCCTGTTAGGCCATCATCTACACGGCATAGCCCTGAATTTTCCAATGCGCAGCTCTTTGCAAAAGAGAGATATTGGCAAGGAAAAGCTGTCTTGTACCTTTGCGTTTTTCTCCCAAACGAAGGACACTACAAATAAAATTTTAAAGCCTCCTGTTAGGCCATCATCTACACGGCATAGCCCTGAATTTTCCAACGCGCAGCTTTGTGCAAAATAGAGATATTGGCAAGGAAAAGCTGTCTTGTACCATTGGATTTTTCTCCCAAACGAAGGACACTAGAATGAAAATTTTAAAGCCTCCTGTTAGTGCTTCATCTACACGGTATAGCCCTGAATTTTCCAATGCGTAGCTCTTTGCAAAAGAGAGATATTGGCAAGGAAAAGCTGTCTTGTACCTTTGCATTTTTCTCCCAAACGAAGGACACTAGAAAGAAAATTTTAAAGCCTCCTGTTAGGCCATCATCTACACGGCATAGCCCTGAATTTTCCAATGCGCAGCTCTTTGCAAAAGAGAGATATTGGCAAGGAAAAGCTGTCTTGTACCTTTGCATTTTTCTCCCAAACGAAGGACACTAGAAAGAAAATTTTAAAGCCTCCTGTTAGGCCATCATCTACACGGCATAGCCCTGAATTTTCCAATGCGCAGCTTTGTGCAAAAGAGAGATATTGGCAAGGAAAAGCTGTCTTGTACCTTTGCATTTTTCTCCCAAACGAAGGACACTAGAAAGAAAATTTTAAAGCCTCCTGTTAGGCCATCATCTACACGGCATAGCCCTGCATTTTCCAATGCGCAGCTCTTTGCAAAAGAGAGATATTGGCAAGGAAAAGCTGTCTTGTACCTTTGCATTTTTCTCCCAAACGAAGGACACTAGAAAGAAAATTTTAAAGCCTCCTGTTAGGCCATCATCTACACGGCATAGCCCTGAATTTTCCAATGCGCAGCTCTTTGCAAAAGAGAGATATTGGCAAGGAAAAGCTGTCTTGTACCTTTGCATTTTTCTCCCAAACGAAGGACACTAGAAAGAAAATTTTAAAGCCTCCTGTTAGGCCATCATCTACACGGCATAGCCCTGAATTTTCCAATGCGCAGCTTTGTGCAAAAGAGAGATATTGGCAAGGAAAAGCTGTCTTGTACCTTTGCATTTTTCTCCCAAACGAAGGACACTAGAAAGAAAATTTTAAAGCCTCCTGTTAGGCCATCATCTACACGGCATAGCCCTGAATTTTCCAATGCGCAGCTCTTTGCAAAAGAGAGATATTGGCAAGGAAAAGCTGTCTTGTACCTTTGCATTTTTCTCCCAAACGAAGGACACTAGAAAGAACATTTTAAAGCCTCCTGTCAGGCCATCATCTACACGGCATAGCCCTGAATTTTCCAATGCGCAGCTCTTTGCAAAAGAGAGATATTGGCAAGGAAAAGCTGTCTTGTACCTTTGCATTTTTCTCCCAAACGAAGGACACTACAAAGAAAATTTTAAAGCCTCCTGTTAGGCCATCATCTACACGGCATAGCCCTGAATTTTCCAATGCGCAGCTCTTTGCAAAAGAGAGATATTGGCAAGGAAAAGCTGTCTTGTACCTTTGCATTTTTCTCCCAAACGAAGGACACTAGAAAGAAAATTTTAAAGCCTCCTGTTAGGCCATCATCTACACGGCATAGCCCTGAATTTTCCAATGCGCAGCTTTGTGCAAAAGAGAGATATTGGCAAGGAAAAGCTGTCTTGTACCATTGGATTTTTCTCCCAAACGAAGGACACTAGAATGAAAATTTTAAAGCCTCCTGTTAGTGCTTCATCTACACGGTATAGCCCTGAATTTTCCAATGCGTAGCTCTTTGCAAAAGAGAGATATTGGCAAGGAAAAGCTGTCTTGTACCTTTGCATTTTTCTCCCAAACGAAGGACTCTAGAAATAAAATTTTAAAGCCGCCTGTTAGGCCATCATCTACACGGCATAGCCCTGAATTTTCCAATGCCTATCTCTTTGCAAAAAAAAGATATCGGCAAGGAAAAGCTGCAATGTACCTTTGCATTTTTCTCCCAAACGAAGGACACTAGAAAGAAAATTTTAAAGCCTCCTGTTAGGCCATCATCTACACGGCATAGCCCTGAATTTTCCAATGCGCAGCTCTTTGCAAAAGAGAGATATTGGCAAGGAAAAGCTGTCTTGTACCTTTGCATTTTTCTCCCAAACGAAGGACACTAGAAAGAAAATTTTAAAGCCTCCTGTTAGGCCATCATCTACACGGCATAGCCCTGAATTTTCCAATGCGCAGCTTTGTGCAAAAGAGAGATATTGGCAAGGAAAAGCTGTCTTGTACCATTGGATTTTTCTCCCAAACGAAGGACACTAGAATGAAAATTTTAAAGCCTCCTGTTAGTGCTTCATCTACACGGTATAGCCCTGAATTTTCCAATGCGTAGCTCTTTGCAAAAGAGAGATATTGGCAAGGAAAAGCTGTCTTGTACCTTTGCATTTTTCTCCCAAACGAAGGACACTAGAAATAAAATTTTAAAGCCTCCTGTTAGGCCATCATCTACACGGCATAGCCCTGCATTTTCCAATGCGCAGCTCTTTGCAAAAGAGAGATATTGGCAAGGAAAAGCTGTCTTGTACCTTTGCATTTTTCTCCCAAACGAAGGACACTAGAAAGAAAATTTTAAAGCCTCCTGTTAGGCCATCATCTACACGGCATAGCCCTGAATTTTCCAATGCGCAGCTCTTTGCAAAAGAGAGATATTGGCAAGGAAAAGCTGTCTTGTACCTTTGCATTTTTCTCCCAAACGAAGGACACTAGAAAGAAAATTTTAAAGCCTCCTGTTAGGCCATCATCTACACGGCATAGCCCTGAATTTTCCAATGCGCAGCTTTGTGCAAAAGAGAGATATTGGCAAGGAAAAGCTGTCTTGTACCTTTGCATTTTTCTCCCAAACGAAGGACACTAGAAAGAAAATTTTAAAGCCTCCTGTTAGGCCATCATCTACACGGCATAGCCCTGAATTTTCCAATGCGCAGCTCTTTGCAAAAGAGAGATATTGGCAAGGAAAAGCTGTCTTGTACCTTTGCATTTTTCTCCCAAACGAAGGACACTAGAAAGAACATTTTAAAGCCTCCTGTCAGGCCATCATCTACACGGCATAGCCCTGAATTTTCCAATGCGCAGCTCTTTGCAAAAGAGAGATATTGGCAAGGAAAAGCTGTCTTGTACCTTTGCATTTTTCTCCCAAACGAAGGACACTACAAAGAAAATTTTAAAGCCTCCTGTTAGGCCATCATCTACACGGCATAGCCCTGAATTTTCCAATGCGCAGCTCTTTGCAAAAGAGAGATATTGGCAAGGAAAAGCTGTCTTGTACCTTTGCATTTTTCTCCCAAACGAAGGACACTAGAAAGAAAATTTTAAAGCCTCCTGTTAGGCCATCATCTACACGGCATAGCCCTGAATTTTCCAATGCGCAGCTTTGTGCAAAAGAGAGATATTGGCAAGGAAAAGCTGTCTTGTACCATTGGATTTTTCTCCCAAACGAAGGACACTAGAATGAAAATTTTAAAGCCTCCTGTTAGTGCTTCATCTACACGGTATAGCCCTGAATTTTCCAATGCGTAGCTCTTTGCAAAAGAGAGATATTGGCAAGGAAAAGCTGTCTTGTACCTTTGCATTTTTCTCCCAAACGAAGGACACTAGAAATAAAATTTTAAAGCCTCCTGTTAGGCCATCATCTACACGGCATAGCCCTGAATTTTCCAATGCCTATCTCTTTGCAAAAAAAAGATATCGGCAAGGAAAAGCTGCAATGTACCTTTGCATTTTTCTCCCAAACGAAGGACACTAGAAAGAAAATTTTAAAGCCTCCTGTTAGGCCATCATCTACACGGCATAGCCCTGAATTTTCCAATGCGCAGCTCTTTGCAAAAGAGAGATATTGGCAAGGAAAAGCTGTCTTGTACCTTTGCATTTTTCTCCCAAACGAAGGACACTAGAAAGAAAATTTTAAAGCCTCCTGTTAGGCCATCATCTACACGGCATAGCCCTGAATTTTCCAATGCGCAGCTTTGTGCAAAAGAGAGATATTGGCAAGGAAAAGCTGTCTTGTACCATTGGATTTTTCTCCCAAACGAAGGACACTAGAATGAAAATTTTAAAGCCTCCTGTTAGTGCTTCATCTACACGGTATAGCCCTGAATTTTCCAATGCGTAGCTCTTTGCAAAAGAGAGATATTGGCAAGGAAAAGCTGTCTTGTACCTTTGCATTTTTCTCCCAAACGAAGGACACTAGAAATAAAATTTTAAAGCCTCCTGTTAGGCCATCA
Organism: Pseudophryne corroboree; assembly: GCF_028390025.1. NCBI lineage: Eukaryota > Metazoa > Chordata > Amphibia > Anura > Myobatrachidae > Pseudophryne > Pseudophryne corroboree. Next base: position 12,340 of record NW_026968184.1, on the reverse strand, counting down.
TCTACACGGCATAGCCCTGAATTTTCCAATGCCTATCTCTTTGCAAAAAAAAGATATCGGCAAGGAAAAGCTGCAATGTACCTTTGCATTTTTCTCCCAAACGAAGGACACTAGAAAGAAAATTTTAAAGCCTCCTGTTAGGCCATCATCTACACGGCATAGCCCTGAATTTTCCAATGCCTATCTCTTTGCAAAAAAAAGATATCGGCAAGGAAAAGCTGCAATGTACCTTTGCATTTTTCTCCCAAACGAAGGACACTAGAAAGAAAATTTTAAAGCCTCCTGTTAGGCCATCATCTACACGGCATAGCCCTGAATTTTCCAATGCGCAGCTTTGTGCAAAAGAGAGATATTGGCAAGGAAAAGCTGTTTTGTACCTTTGCATTTTTCTCCCAAACGAAGGACACTAGAATGAAAATTTTAAAGCCTCCTGTTAGTGCTTCATCTACACGGTATAGCCCTGAATTTTCCAATGCGTAGCTCTTTGCAAAAGAGAGATATTGGCAAGGAAAAGCTGTCTTGTACCTTTGCATTTTTCTCCCAAACGAAGGACACTAGAAATTAAATTTTAAAGCCTCCTGTTAGGCCATCATCTACACGGCATAGCCCTGAATTTTCCAATGCGCAGCTCTTTGCAAAAGAGAGATATTGGCAAGGAAAAGCTGTCTTGTACCTTTGCATTTTTCTCCCAAACGAAGGACACTAGAAAGAAAATTTTAAAGCCTCCTGTTAGGCCATCATCTACACGGCATAGCCCTGAATTTTCCAATGCGCAGCTCTTTGCAAAAGAGAGATATTGGCAAGGAAAAGCTGTCTTGTACCTTTGCATTTTTCTCCCAAACGAAGGACACTAGAAAGAAAATTTTAAAGCCTCCTGTTAGGCCATCATCTACACGGCATAGCCCTGAATTTTCCAATGCGCAGCTCTTTGCAAAAGAGAGATATTGGCAAGGTAAAGCTGTCTTGTACCTTTGCATTTTTCTCCTAAACGAAGGACACTAGAAAGAAAATATTAAAGCCTCCTGTTAGGCCATCATCTACACGGCATAGCCCTGAATTTTCCAATGCGCAGCTTTGTGCAAAAGAGAGATATTGGCAAGGAAAAGCTGTCTTGTACCTTTGCATTTTTCTCCCAAACGAAGGACACTAGAAAGAAAATTTTAAAGCCTCCTGAATTTTCCAATGCGCAGCTCTTTGCAAAAGAGAGATATTGGCAAGGAAAAGCTGTCTTGTACCTTTGCATTTTTCTCCCAAACGAAGGACACTAGAAAGAAAATTTTAAAGCCTCCTGTTAGGCCATCATCTACACGGCATAGCCCTGAATTTTCCAATGCGCAGCTCTTTGCAAAAGAGAGATATTGGCAAGGAAAAGCTGTCTTGTACCTTTGCATTTTTCTCCCAAACGAAGGACACTAGAAAGAAAATTTTAAAGCCTCCTGTTAGGCCATCATCTACACGGCATAGCCCTGAATTTTCCAATGCGCAGCTCTTTGCAAAAGAGAGATATTGGCAAGGAAAAGCTGTCTTGTACCTTTGCGTTTTTCTCCCAAACGAAGGACACTACAAATAAAATTTTAAAGCCTCCTGTTAGGCCATCATCTACACGGCATAGCCCTGAATTTTCCAACGCGCAGCTTTGTGCAAAATAGAGATATTGGCAAGGAAAAGCTGTCTTGTACCATTGGATTTTTCTCCCAAACGAAGGACACTAGAATGAAAATTTTAAAGCCTCCTGTTAGTGCTTCATCTACACGGTATAGCCCTGAATTTTCCAATGCGTAGCTCTTTGCAAAAGAGAGATATTGGCAAGGAAAAGCTGTCTTGTACCTTTGCATTTTTCTCCCAAACGAAGGACACTAGAAAGAAAATTTTAAAGCCTCCTGTTAGGCCATCATCTACACGGCATAGCCCTGAATTTTCCAATGCGCAGCTCTTTGCAAAAGAGAGATATTGGCAAGGAAAAGCTGTCTTGTACCTTTGCATTTTTCTCCCAAACGAAGGACACTAGAAAGAAAATTTTAAAGCCTCCTGTTAGGCCATCATCTACACGGCATAGCCCTGAATTTTCCAATGCGCAGCTTTGTGCAAAAGAGAGATATTGGCAAGGAAAAGCTGTCTTGTACCTTTGCATTTTTCTCCCAAACGAAGGACACTAGAAAGAAAATTTTAAAGCCTCCTGTTAGGCCATCATCTACACGGCATAGCCCTGCATTTTCCAATGCGCAGCTCTTTGCAAAAGAGAGATATTGGCAAGGAAAAGCTGTCTTGTACCTTTGCATTTTTCTCCCAAACGAAGGACACTAGAAAGAAAATTTTAAAGCCTCCTGTTAGGCCATCATCTACACGGCATAGCCCTGAATTTTCCAATGCGCAGCTCTTTGCAAAAGAGAGATATTGGCAAGGAAAAGCTGTCTTGTACCTTTGCATTTTTCTCCCAAACGAAGGACACTAGAAAGAAAATTTTAAAGCCTCCTGTTAGGCCATCATCTACACGGCATAGCCCTGAATTTTCCAATGCGCAGCTTTGTGCAAAAGAGAGATATTGGCAAGGAAAAGCTGTCTTGTACCTTTGCATTTTTCTCCCAAACGAAGGACACTAGAAAGAAAATTTTAAAGCCTCCTGTTAGGCCATCATCTACACGGCATAGCCCTGAATTTTCCAATGCGCAGCTCTTTGCAAAAGAGAGATATTGGCAAGGAAAAGCTGTCTTGTACCTTTGCATTTTTCTCCCAAACGAAGGACACTAGAAAGAACATTTTAAAGCCTCCTGTCAGGCCATCATCTACACGGCATAGCCCTGAATTTTCCAATGCGCAGCTCTTTGCAAAAGAGAGATATTGGCAAGGAAAAGCTGTCTTGTACCTTTGCATTTTTCTCCCAAACGAAGGACACTACAAAGAAAATTTTAAAGCCTCCTGTTAGGCCATCATCTACACGGCATAGCCCTGAATTTTCCAATGCGCAGCTCTTTGCAAAAGAGAGATATTGGCAAGGAAAAGCTGTCTTGTACCTTTGCATTTTTCTCCCAAACGAAGGACACTAGAAAGAAAATTTTAAAGCCTCCTGTTAGGCCATCATCTACACGGCATAGCCCTGAATTTTCCAATGCGCAGCTTTGTGCAAAAGAGAGATATTGGCAAGGAAAAGCTGTCTTGTACCATTGGATTTTTCTCCCAAACGAAGGACACTAGAATGAAAATTTTAAAGCCTCCTGTTAGTGCTTCATCTACACGGTATAGCCCTGAATTTTCCAATGCGTAGCTCTTTGCAAAAGAGAGATATTGGCAAGGAAAAGCTGTCTTGTACCTTTGCATTTTTCTCCCAAACGAAGGACTCTAGAAATAAAATTTTAAAGCCGCCTGTTAGGCCATCATCTACACGGCATAGCCCTGAATTTTCCAATGCCTATCTCTTTGCAAAAAAAAGATATCGGCAAGGAAAAGCTGCAATGTACCTTTGCATTTTTCTCCCAAACGAAGGACACTAGAAAGAAAATTTTAAAGCCTCCTGTTAGGCCATCATCTACACGGCATAGCCCTGAATTTTCCAATGCGCAGCTCTTTGCAAAAGAGAGATATTGGCAAGGAAAAGCTGTCTTGTACCTTTGCATTTTTCTCCCAAACGAAGGACACTAGAAAGAAAATTTTAAAGCCTCCTGTTAGGCCATCATCTACACGGCATAGCCCTGAATTTTCCAATGCGCAGCTTTGTGCAAAAGAGAGATATTGGCAAGGAAAAGCTGTCTTGTACCATTGGATTTTTCTCCCAAACGAAGGACACTAGAATGAAAATTTTAAAGCCTCCTGTTAGTGCTTCATCTACACGGTATAGCCCTGAATTTTCCAATGCGTAGCTCTTTGCAAAAGAGAGATATTGGCAAGGAAAAGCTGTCTTGTACCTTTGCATTTTTCTCCCAAACGAAGGACACTAGAAATAAAATTTTAAAGCCTCCTGTTAGGCCATCATCTACACGGCATAGCCCTGAATTTTCCAATGCCTATCTCTTTGCAAAAAAAAGATATCGGCAAGGAAAAGCTGCAATGTACCTTTGCATTTTTCTCCCAAACGAAGGACACTAGAAAGAAAATTTTAAAGCCTCCTGTTAGGCCATCATCTACACGGCATAGCCCTGAATTTTCCAATGCCTATCTCTTTGCAAAAAAAAGATATCGGCAAGGAAAAGCTGCAATGTACCTTTGCATTTTTCTCCCAAACGAAGGACACTAGAAAGAAAATTTTAAAGCCTCCTGTTAGGCCATCATCTACACGGCATAGCCCTGAATTTTCCAATGCGCAGCTTTGTGCAAAAGAGAGATATTGGCAAGGAAAAGCTGTTTTGTACCTTTGCATTTTTCTCCCAAACGAAGGACACTAGAATGAAAATTTTAAAGCCTCCTGTTAGTGCTTCATCTACACGGTATAGCCCTGAATTTTCCAATGCGTAGCTCTTTGCAAAAGAGAGATATTGGCAAGGAAAAGCTGTCTTGTACCTTTGCATTTTTCTCCCAAACGAAGGACACTAGAAATTAAATTTTAAAGCCTCCTGTTAGGCCATCATCTACACGGCATAGCCCTGAATTTTCCAATGCGCAGCTCTTTGCAAAAGAGAGATATTGGCAAGGAAAAGCTGTCTTGTACCTTTGCATTTTTCTCCCAAACGAAGGACACTAGAAAGAAAATTTTAAAGCCTCCTGTTAGGCCATCATCTACACGGCATAGCCCTGAATTTTCCAATGCGCAGCTCTTTGCAAAAGAGAGATATTGGCAAGGAAAAGCTGTCTTGTACCTTTGCATTTTTCTCCCAAACGAAGGACACTAGAAAGAAAATTTTAAAGCCTCCTGTTAGGCCATCATCTACACGGCATAGCCCTGAATTTTCCAATGCGCAGCTCTTTGCAAAAGAGAGATATTGGCAAGGTAAAGCTGTCTTGTACCTTTGCATTTTTCTCCTAAACGAAGGACACTAGAAAGAAAATATTAAAGCCTCCTGTTAGGCCATCATCTACACGGCATAGCCCTGAATTTTCCAATGCGCAGCTTTGTGCAAAAGAGAGATATTGGCAAGGAAAAGCTGTCTTGTACCTTTGCATTTTTCTCCCAAACGAAGGACACTAGAAAGAAAATTTTAAAGCCTCCTGAATTTTCCAATGCGCAGCTCTTTGCAAAAGAGAGATATTGGCAAGGAAAAGCTGTCTTGTACCTTTGCATTTTTCTCCCAAACGAAGGACACTAGAAAGAAAATTTTAAAGCCTCCTGTTAGGCCATCATCTACACGGCATAGCCCTGAATTTTCCAATGCGCAGCTCTTTGCAAAAGAGAGATATTGGCAAGGAAAAGCTGTCTTGTACCTTTGCATTTTTCTCCCAAACGAAGGACACTAGAAAGAAAATTTTAAAGCCTCCTGTTAGGCCATCATCTACACGGCATAGCCCTGAATTTTCCAATGCGCAGCTCTTTGCAAAAGAGAGATATTGGCAAGGAAAAGCTGTCTTGTACCTTTGCGTTTTTCTCCCAAACGAAGGACACTACAAATAAAATTTTAAAGCCTCCTGTTAGGCCATCATCTACACGGCATAGCCCTGAATTTTCCAACGCGCAGCTTTGTGCAAAATAGAGATATTGGCAAGGAAAAGCTGTCTTGTACCATTGGATTTTTCTCCCAAACGAAGGACACTAGAATGAAAATTTTAAAGCCTCCTGTTAGTGCTTCATCTACACGGTATAGCCCTGAATTTTCCAATGCGTAGCTCTTTGCAAAAGAGAGATATTGGCAAGGAAAAGCTGTCTTGTACCTTTGCATTTTTCTCCCAAACGAAGGACACTAGAAAGAAAATTTTAAAGCCTCCTGTTAGGCCATCATCTACACGGCATAGCCCTGAATTTTCCAATGCGCAGCTTTGTGCAAAAGAGAGATATTGGCAAGGAAAAGCTGTCTTGTACCTTTGCATTTTTCTCCCAAACGAAGGACACTAGAAAGAAAATTTTAAAGCCTCCTGTTAGGCCATCATCTACACGGCATAGCCCTGAATTTTCCAATGCGCAGCTCTTTGCAAAAGAGAGATATTGGCAAGGAAAAGCTGTCTTGTACCTTTGCATTTTTCTCCCAAACGAAGGACACTAGAAAGAAAATGTTAAAGCCTTCTGTTAGGCCATCATCTACACGGCATAGCCCTGAATTTTCCAATGCGCAGCTCTTTGCAAAAGAGAGATATTGGCAAGGAAAAGCTGTCTTGTACCTTTGCATTTTTCTCCCAAACGAAGGACACTAGAAAGAAAATTTTAAAGCCTCCTGAATTTTCCAATGCGCAGCTCTTTGCAAAAGAGAGATATTGGCAAGGAAAAGCTGTCTTGTACCTTTGCATTTTTCTCCCAAACGAAGGACACTAGAAAGAAAATTTTAAAGCCTCCTGTTAGGCCATCATCTACACGGCATAGCCCTGAATTTTCCAATGCGCAGCTTTGTGCAAAATAGAGATATTGGCAAGGAAAAGCTGTCTTGTACCATTGGATTTTTCTCCCAAACGAAGGACACTAGAATGAAAATTTTAAAGCCTCCTGTTAGTGCTTCATCTACACGGTATAGCCCTGAATTTTCCAATGCGTAGCTCTTTGCAAAAGAGAGATATTGGCAAGGAAAAGCTGTCTTGTACCTTTGCATTTTTCTCCCAAACGAAGGACACTAGAAAGAAAATTTTAAAGCCTCCTGTTAGGCCATCATCTACACGGCATAGCCCTGAATTTTCCAATGCGCAGCTTTGTGCAAAAGAGAGATATTGGCAAGGAAAAGCTGTATTGTACCTTTGCATTTTTCTCCCAAACGAAGGACACTAGAAAGAAAATTTTAAAGCCTCCTGTTAGGCCATCATCTACACGGCATAGCCCTGAATTTTCCAATGCGCAGCTCTTTGCAAAAGAGAGATATTGGCAAGGAAAAGCTGTCTTGTACCTTTGCATTTTTCTCCCAAACGAAGGACACTAGAAAGAAAATTTTAAAGCCTCCTGTTAGGCCATCATCTACACGTCATAGCCCTGAATTTTCCAATGCGCAGCTCTTTGCAAAAGAGAGATATTGGCAAGGAAAAGCTGTCTTGTACCTTTGCATTTTTCTCCCAAACGAAGGACACTAGAAAGAAAATTTTAAAGCCTCCTGTTAGGCCATCATCTACACGGCATAGCCCTGAATTTTCCAATGCGCAGCTTTGTGCAAAAGAGAGATATTGGCAAGGAAAAGCTGTCTTGTACCTTTGCATTTTTCTCCCAAACGAAGGACACTAGAAAGAAAATTTTAAAGCCTCCTGTTAGGCCATCATCTACACGGCATAGCCCTGAATTTTCCAATGCGCAGCTCTTTGCAAAAGAGAGATATTGGCAAGGAAAAGCTGTCTTGTACCTTTGCATTTTTCTCCCAAACGAAGGACACTAGAAAGAAAATTTTAAAGCCTCCTGTTAGGCCATCATCTACACGGCATAGCCCTGAATTTTCCAATGCGCAGCTCTTTGCAAAAGAGAGATATTGGCAAGGAAAAGCTGTCTTGTACCTTTGCATTTTTCTCCCAAACGAAGGACACTAGAAAGAAAATTTTAAAGCCTCCTGTTAGGCCATCATCTACACGGCATAGCCCTGAAATTTCCAATGCGCAGCTCTTTGCAAAAGAGAGATATTGGCAAGGAAAAGCTGTCTTGTACCTTTGCATTTTTCTCCCAAACGAAGGACACTAGAAAGAAAATTTTAAAGACTCCTGTTAGGCCATCATCTACACGGCATAGCCCTGAATTTTCCAATGTGCAGCTCTTTGCAAAAGAGAGATATTGGCAAGGAAAAGCTGTCTTGTACCTTTGCATTTTTCTCCCAAACGAAGGACACTAGAAAGAAAATTTTAAAGCCTCCTGTTAGGCCATCATCTACACGGCATAGCCCTGAATTTTCCAATGCGCAGCTCTTTGCAAAAGAGAGATATTGGCAAGGAAAAGCTGTCTGGTACCTTTGCATTTTTCTCCCAAACGAAGGACACTAGAAAGAAAATTTTAAAGCCTCCTGTTAGGCCATCATCTACACGGCATAGCCCTGAATTTTCCAATGCGCAGCTCTTTGCAAAAGAGAGATATTGGCAAGGAAAAGCTGTCTTGTACCTTTGCATTTTTCTCCCAAACGAAGGACACTAGAAAGAAAATTTTAAAGCCTCCTGTTAGGCCATCATCTACACGGCATAGCCCTGAATTTTCCAATGCGCAGCTCTTTGCAAAAGAGAGATATTGGCAAGGAAAAGCTGTCTTGTACCTTTGCATTTTTCTCCCAAACGAAGGACACTAGAAAGAAAATTTTAAAGCCTCCTGTTAGGCCATCATCTACACGGCATAGCCCTGAATTTTCCAATGCGCAGCTCTTTGCAAAAGAGAGATATTGGCAAGGAAAAGCTGTCTTGTACCTTTGCATTTTTCTCCCAAACGAAGGACACTAGAAAGAAAATTTTAAAGCCTCCTGTTAGGCCATCATCTACACGGCATAGCCCTGAATTTTCCAATGCGCAGCTCTTTGCAAAAGAGAGATATTGGCAAGGAAAAGCTGTCTTGTACCTTTGCATTTTTCTCCCAAACGAAGGACACTAGAAAGAAAATTTTAAAGCCTCCTGTTAGGCCATCATCTACACGGCATAGCCCTGAATTTTCCAATGCGCAGCTCTTTGCAAAAGAGAGATATTGGCAAGGAAAAGCTGTCTTGTACCTTTGCATTTTTCTCCCAAACGAAGGACACTAGAAAGAAAATTTTAAAGCCTCCTGTTAGGCCATCATCTACACGGCATAGCCCTGAATTTTCCAATGCGCAGCTCTTTGCAAAAGAGAGATATTGGCAAGGAAAAGCTGTCTTGTACCTTTGCATTTTTCTCCTAAACGAAGGACACTAGAATGAAAATTTTAAAGCCTCCTGTTAGTGCTTAATCTACACGGTATAGCCCTGAATTTTCCAATGCGTAGCTCTTTGCAAAAGAGAGATACTGGCAAGGAAAAGCTGTCTTGTACCTTTGCATTTTTCTCCCAAACGAAGGACACTAGAAAGAAAATTTTAAAGCCTCCTGTTAGGCCATCATCTACACGGCATAGCCCTGAATTTTCCAATGCGCAGCTTTGTGCAAAAGAGAGATATTGGCAAGGAAAAGCTGTCTTGTACCTTTGCATTTTTCTCCCAAACGAAGGACACTAGAAAGAAAATTTTAAAGCCTCCTGTTAGGCCATCATCTACACGGCATAGCCCTGAATTTTCCAATGCGCAGCTCTTTGCAAAAGAGAGATATTGGCAAGGAAAAGCTGTCTTGTACCTTTGCATTTTTCTCCCAAACGAAGGACACTAGAAAGAAAATTTTAAAGCCTCCTGTTAGGCCATCATCTACACGGCATAGCCCTGAATTTTCCAATGCGCAGCTTTGTGCAAAAGAGAGATATTGGCAAGGAAAAGCTGTCTTGTACCATTGGATTTTTCTCCCAAACGAAGGACACTAGAATGAAAATTTTAAAGCCTCCTGTTAGTGCTTCATCTACACGGTATAGCCCTGAATTTTCCAATGCGTAGCTCTTTGCAAAAGAGAGATATTGGCAAGGAAAAGCTGTCTTGTACCTTTGCATTTTTCTCCCAAACGAAGGACACTAGAAATAAAATTTTAAAGCCTCCTGTTAGGTTATCATCTACACGGCATAGCCCTGAATTTTCCAATGCGCAGCTCTTTGCAAAAGAGAGATATTGGCAAGGAAAAGCTGTCTTGTACCTTTGCATTTTTCTCCCAAACGAAGGACACTAGAAAGAAAATTTTAAAGCCTCCTGTTAGGCCATCATCTACACGGCATAGCCCTGAATTTTCCAATGCGCAGCTTTGTGCAAAAGAGAGATATTGGCAAGGAAAAGCTGTCTTGTACCTTTGCATTTTTCTCCCAAACGAAGGACACTAGAAAGAAAATTTTAAAGCCTCCTGTTAGGCCATCATCTACACGGCATAGCCCTGCATTTTCCAATGCGCAGCTCTTTGCAAAAGAGAGATATTGGCAAGGAAAAGCTGTCTTGTACCTTTGCATTTTTCTCCCAAACGAAGGACACTAGAAAGAAAATTTTAAAGCCTCCTGTTAGGCCATCATCTACACGGCATAGCCCTGAATTTTCCAATGCGCAGCTCTTTGCAAAAGAGAGATATTGGCAAGGAAAAGCTGTCTTGTACCTTTGCATTTTTCTCCCAAACGAAGGACACTAGAAAGAAAATTTTAAAGCCTCCTGTTAGGCCATCATCTACACGGCATAGCCCTGAATTTTCCAATGCGCAGCTTTGTGCAAAAGAGAGATATTGGCAAGGAAAAGCTGTCTTGTACCTTTGCATTTTTCTCCCAAACGAAGGACACTAGAAAGAAAATTTTAAAGCCTCCTGTTAGGCCATCATCTACACGGCATAGCCCTGAATTTTCCAATGCGCAGCTCTTTGCAAAAGAGAGATATTGGCAAGGAAAAGCTGTCTTGTACCTTTGCATTTTTCTCCCAAACGAAGGACACTAGAAAGAAAATTTTAAAGCCTCCTGTTAGGCCATCATCTACACGGCATAGCCCTGAAATTTCCAATGCGCAACTCTTTGCAAAAGAGAGATATTGGCAAGGAAAAGCTGTCTTGTACCTTTGCATTTTTCTCCCAAACGAAGGACACTAGAAAGAAAATTTTAAAGCCTCCTGTTAGGCCATCATCTACACGGCATAGCCCTGAATTTTCCAATGCGCAGCTCTTTGCAAAAGAGAGATATTGGCAAGGAAAAGCTGTCTTGTACCTTTGCATTTTTCTCCCAAACGAAGGACACTAGAAAGAAAATTTTAAAGCCTCCTGTTAGGCCATCATCTACACGGCATAGCCCTGAATTTTCCAATGCGCAGCTCTTTGCAAAAGAGAGATATTGGCAAGGAAAAGCTGTCTTGTACCTTTGCATTTTTCTCCCAAACGAAGGACACTAGAAAGAAAATTTTAAAGCCTCCTGTTAGGCCATCATCTACACGGCATAGCCCTGAATTTTCCAATGCGCAGCTCTTTGCAAAAGAGAGATATTGGCAAGGAAAAGCTGTCTTGTACCTTTGCATTTTTCTCCCAAACGAAGGACACTAGAAAGAAAATTTTAAAGCCTCCTGTTAGGCCATCATCTACACGGCATAGCCCTGAATTTTCCAATGCGCAGCTCTTTGCAAAAGAGAGATATTGGCAAGGAAAAGCTGTCTTGTACCTTTGCATTTTTCTCCCAAACGAAGGACACTAGAAAGAAAATTTTAAAGCCTCCTGTTAGGCCATCATCTACACGGCATAGCCCTGAATTTTCCAATGCGCAGCTCTTTGCAAAAGAGAGATATTGGCAAGGAAAAGCTGTCTTGTACCTTTGCATTTTTCTCCCAAACGAAGGACACTAGAAAGAAAATTTTAAAGCCTCCTGTTAGGCCATCATCTACACGGCATAGCCCTGAATTTTCCAATGCGCAGCTCTTTGCAAAAGAGAGATATTGGCAAGGAAAAGCTGTCTTGTACCTTTGCATTTTTCTCCCAAACGAAGGACACTAGAAAGAAAATTTTAAAGCCTCCTGTTAGGCCATCATCTACACGGCATAGCCCTGAATTTTCCAATGCGCAGCTCTTTGCAAAAGAGAGATATTGGCAAGGAAAAGCTGTCTTGTACCTTTGCATTTTTCTCCTAAACGAAGGACACTAGAATGAAAATTTTAAAGCCTCCTGTTAGTGCTTAATCTACACGGTATAGCCCTGAATTTTCCAATGCGTAGCTCTTTGCAAAAGAGAGATATTGGCAAGGAAAAGCTGTCTTGTACCTTTGCATTTTTCTCCCAAACGAAGGACACTAGAAAGAAAATTTTAAAGCCTCCTGTTAGGCCATCATCTACACGGCATAGCCCTGAATTTTCCAATGCGCAGCTTTGTGCAAAAGAGAGATATTGGCAAGGAAAAGCTGTCTTGTACCTTTGCATTTTTCTCCCAAACGAAGGACACTAGAAAGAAAATTTTAAAGCCTCCTGTTAGGCCATCATCTACACGGCATAGCCCTGAATTTTCCAATGCGCAGCTCTTTGCAAAAGAGAGATATTGGCAAGGAAAAGCTGTCTTGTACCTTTGCATTTTTCTCCCAAACGAAGGACACTAGAAAGAAAATTTTAAAGCCTCCTGTTAGGCCATCATCTACACGGCATAGCCCTGAATTTTCCAATGCGCAGCTTTGTGCAAAAGAGAGATATTGGCAAGGAAAAGCTGTCTTGTACCATTGGATTTTTCTCCCAAACGAAGGACACTAGAATGAAAATTTTAAAGCCTCCTGTTAGTGCTT